>NC_091302.1:15456088-15496088 GCF_038502225.1 Cherax quadricarinatus | reverse complement strand
TTTATGCTGTTGAGGCGGTTATTGTTTATAGTTTGTTGCTGCTGGTGTCATTAACTATGCTATTGCTGCTGCAGATGTTTCAGTGACGATGATATTGTTGCTTTATCAATTCTTGTTGTAACAGAAGACTTGGCTTGTACTGCTGCTGCTTCAGGTTATTTACGGTGTAGTGATGCCGACAAACTGAGGAAAAGGACGTTTGTTTGTCTATAGTTCTGGGCATATATTATTGAAAACATTTCGCTAGGAGTAGCGAAATGCTTACTTTAATAATTGTTCTAAAATGTACACATTAATGAAAAAATATATCTTTAAACGTATAAGAGAAAATTTTAGAAAGAATTTAATTATAAATAAGTTCTTGCTAATTGACCAGTTTTACATATTCATCACGACATTATATATATATATATATACATGTATCGTGCCGAATAAGCATAACTTGCGATCTTAGCTTAAATAGCAACGTTCATCTTGCCTTATAGGAAAAGCGAAAATTTGTGTATGCAATAATTTCGCCAAAATCATTCTGAACCTAACGAAAAAAAAATATATTTCACTGTGTTTGCTTAGTATTAAATTATTGTAAACAAATCTAAAATATATTCAGTTGGGTTAGGCTAAAATAAATTGTTCTTGTTATAATAAGGTTAGGTAAGTTTTCTAAGATTCTTTTGGTGCAAAATTATAAATTTTTACATCAACATTAATGAATAAAATATATCTTTAACCCTTAAACTGTCCAAACAGATCTATGTTTACATGCGTAGTGCTCCAGTAGTAGATCTACGTTTTTTTACATATTTTCAAATATAACAAAAAAAAAAAAAGAAACATAGATCAAAGTTTTTTTTACACGTTTCCAAATGTTAAAACACACACACACACACACACACATTACATATATATATATATATATATATATATATATATATATATATATATATATATATATATATATATATATATATATATATATGTGTGTGTGTGTGTGTGTGTGTGCAAAACAATCACCGTGAAAGAATAGAGAAATTCCAAGCGCTTTCGTGACTACTCACATTATCAAGTCACGAAAGCGCTTGGAATTTCTCTATTCTTTCACAGTGGCTGTTTTGCATATTCTGAACTCACCTGTTTACTGTGATCTTATTGCGCATATATATATATATATATATATATATATATATATATATATATATATATATATATATATATATATATATATATATATATATATATATATATATATTCGCAATCCATTAAATTAATTATACGAAGTGAGATTCCAGCTTCGTGAGTAATTAGTTCTCATAAGCCTTTTGAAAGATTGTTACTTTAGTTGGCTTGAACACGAGCTGCAGTATAAAAAATGATGAACAACCATTGCTGCATGTCCTCTTTTACTCGAGACCAATGACCAGCCACTCAGAGGACAGCACACCATGCTTACTTCTAGGCTGTCAAGCAAGCTGGCCCAAGTGAGAGGACATTGATCTTCCCTTCGGTATACCTATGGAACTTAAGAGTGGAAAGTTGCAAATTCCTTTCTTGTTAATCCCTCTCCCTCAACAATACATTCCAATTCACCCAGGAATGAGTTTTTATTTCCTCTTCGCCTTGAGATTTTATATAGTTTAAGAAAATATGAATGAGACATAAAAAGGGGCCCATGTGAACTACTTTACTCTTCTATATGTATCACTGCTTTGCCTTGTTATTTTCTACTTCATCATACATCTACTGTGCTAAATTTTTAGATAATCAACGAGCCAGGCAAAATAAGAATTACAAAATGAGACAAACTCCATTAGATTTATAATTTTATGACTTACCTGTGAGGAATCAATGGACGGACATTTCTGTTTATCAGCTTGATTAACAAAAAATATGATTTTTAACTTCCAAATTTGATATACGTTATAAATTAGATTCTAGATCAGAAGTGATGCCCCAAGGCCTATGAGAGTAACTTAATATCGCCGAGTGTGAAATTCTTCGGGATTTTTTGTTTAGGAAATACGGCCAGGAATGCATTTTGATCATTCCACAAGTACCGTTTATTTATGACACTAAAATTCTAAAAAAATTCGGACGAGAATGTTTACTGCATTTATATAACTTACCATTATATCCAAAAACATATATAATTGTTAGTCAGGCGAATCGTCTCTGCGCAAGAATCCACTTACCGTCGGACTTCCACATTAGAGAGCGAAGGTTCTATCTCCTATGTGCGTGTTATTTGTGTCTAGTTCCAGTCATGGCACTGCCTTTTTGTTCTTTTTACTGAATCAAGAGCACCTTTCCCTGCCTCACCAGTATCAAGTCGCCTCCCCTGTACTTGTTATCATTGTCATTTATTGTCCGTTCATGGGACCATGAGTGTTAATGAATTTGTCGAGGCTTTACCATCAGAGGGCTTTTTTTAAATTTTGCTAAAAACGTGTACCACAGCAGAGTCTTCACATGCAAGCTGCTCACCAGCTTTAGCTTCCCCTTTTCCAACATAAAACGCTGAGGACCACAAGTAATTGCCTTTGACACTATTTTATTTATTTTATGTATTTAAGGAGTGAATTCTTCAATTATAGTCAATGCTTCTTTTCGAGAACTTAAAATGTTTGCCAGAATTTCACAGAATAAAGAAGATTTCATTTTTTCTGTTTTCTGATCACATTGGAGCATCAAAAACATCAGCACCCAGAGATGTAAAAATTTTGTAATATCAACAAGTTTTAGTGACCTGTCTGGTAAAAAAAAAATATATTAATTTCCGTGCCCAGACCACAGCATGTGAAGAAAAAACATCTGCATCATCAGCAACGCAGTTGCGAGCTGAGCACCTTTCCGTGACATACTAATGCCACAGTTGAGGTGTATCAACTTCCTGTTGGTGGAAACTGTGAACATTAGTAAATATTGTGCATATTTCTCAGACCGGGCCGCGGGGGCGTTGACCCCCGGAACTCTATCCAGGTAAACTCCAGGTAATAATGTTGAATGTGATTTTGTCACCAAGCTTATATCTCCTCTGATCGTTATAGCTGTTAACAAGAATATTTGTCGCCTTGGTCTTTCTTTCTCTCATATGTTCAGGGTCTGCTTTTTTTAAAACCCAGGTTTAAATAAAAGCACACCCTGAACACATGATAAAAAGAAAGACCAAGGAGACAACTAATACGTTTTTAGTAACTAGAGTGAAGGATATTTGCTGACAGTTATCAGTATCTTCTCACGTTACCAGAAAAGATGATTTTCCATCCGGTTTAATACCTGCCTGTGATTTCGTTGAGCAAATATATTTTTCTAATTTAGGTGTTCACCCAAGAATACCTAAAGTTAAATTTTTGAAGGTAGTTTTCGAGTTATCAGCATTATTATTATAACTCAGCGCTGAACCTACAAGGGTCATACAGCGCTGTCCAGTTATCATCAGCTTAGGTTTAATCCTGAACTTATAAATTTCGTCAAAACAGGATGAACGGAGATTTCAGTAAAAAATTATACACATTAATAATATAAATTTCAGGGTTTGGTATAACAAATAGAACTTAGCAAGTTATGCTTTTTCCAGGAAGTACCAGGTATCTCAATGCGTTCTTACCAAAACATAATAAAACGTGAAACATGTCTCATGTTTCATTACAACTTAATGATTATAAAGTAGCAATTATCACTATTGGAAAATAATACTTTATACAGTAATACAGCACAAGACAATATATGCGCAAACATGATGGTACTAAATGTTCACCAATCACTAGTACATTTCTAGAGGCTAAGTTCATAATCTTACAAGACTGTCTCCCCAGACTGAGTACACATGGACACATGAGGTTGTAAATCCTTTACGTCAATTTTACCTCTCAAGGGAGGTTCCTTGATGCTGTTGAAGGGCTCTTGATATAGGGAATTGGATCTGTGCTCCAATTCGTAGAATTAAGCCTGAATCCTTTCCATTTCCATTCCACCCCCCCCACAGGTATTGTATAACCCCTGCTGGTTTAGCGCTTTCCATGATGATAATAGTAATGATACATCCATTTTAACACAAATTTATAGTGTCCTTTATCACACGTGAACTGTCAATACAGATTCCTTTAATACTCATACATGACGTTCAACAAAACTGAATCCACAATAAACATCAGCTAAGGATATAGACATATCAGATGCACCGAGACTGACACTAGAGATAATTTTACACTATGTCCAGCAAGTCTACCAATAACTACGCCTATGCAGGCGAGTGGTTTTTTTTAAGTGTTGAAACACTCGGTTTTCTAATCCAGAAGAAATCCCTACATCCTCTCTCTGAGCTGTGAGAATCAATAGTTCTTCAGCAGGGCGACTGATAACGTCTAAAACAGAATAATGTAGAGAAATAGTAAATATGTCGGAATTCTCTAGTTGTATGGATGTAGGAACAACGTGAGTGTGCTGCCTATGAAAGTTAGTCGCTAACTGTGTGACGGGTTCACAGCACCTGTCTGCCTTTGTGAAACTGCAAAATTCCACTTCTCGTTAACGAACCTGCCGGTGAGCGGCTGCATAACACTAATTGCTTGTTAAAGCATTGTAACAATACTTCAACTTACTCTTGATTTAAAGGTACAATATTAAGAAAGCATAATATACTAAATAAATGATTTTTACAAACTCTTGCCTCTTAAAAAAAATGATGAAGGTAATATGTACATAACACAAATGAATGCAAATACCAAGAATATTACAAGTGTACAATAAAATTATTATTAAAGTTGGTTATCATCATCCCAGTAGAATGACAATAAAATACCTTTAATGATAATTCTCACATACAATGGAAATATCTATTGAATACAATGTATAAAGCAACATTACCTACAGGGCTGAGATGTTATTAAAGTGATTCTGACGTTTAGAAAGGATGGAAGAAAATAAGATAACTTGGAGGGTGTATGAATCTGTAGGGAAGGCGGAGTAGGGGTCGTCCTAGGAAAGGCCAGGACGGAGTAAAGAAGGTTTGGTATGCGAGGGGCTTGAACATCCAACAAGTTTATCAGCATGTTAGGAGAGGAGGCAAGCGGTCCAGATGACTTGTGCTCTTGGAGTGTGAGCAAGGTAACATTTAGGAAGGGATTCAAAGAAACTAGATAGCTGGACTTGAGTCCTACAGAAGGAAGTTACAGTGCCTGCACGATGAAGGACTGGTGTGGATATTGCAATTTGGAGGGTCATCTGAGCTGTAATGTCGGCACGCCTCTAGCAAGACGGTGATGGAGTGAGTGACGGTGAAAGAGTTTCTTCATTTTTCGGTCAAGTTACCTCGGTGGAAGATGGTAGGTGTGTTTAAAAGAACACAGGCAAAGCAAAAATAGCAATAAGGAGAAAAATCATAGCATTTTCAGGACATTAGCAAATAAAAAAAAAATGAGCTCTGCCTCCCTGTTTGTCCTTTTAGTTTCCCATTTCTTCACTGTTTGAGTTTTGCCAGAACCAATAACTTCCACTGCTGTAGCAGACAAGGAACTGCTCAACTCTGCCTTAGTCTGTGTTATAAGGGCTAGTCAGTTCTTCACGATCATTGGGTGGAAAAATGTCCTGGAGCTTAGTATATGTGAATGTGTGTGTGCATTTTTGTGTGTGTAGGCATGTGCGTATGTGCGTTTGTGTGTGTGCATATGCATTGTTATATAAATGTTTAAATTTATGTAAACTTTTGTGCATGAAACCATACGCGGATGTATGACTGTGTATATGAATGGAGTATGTATGCATGCATGAATGTACGCTTTTTGAACGTATGGTTGTGCATATGTATTCTTGTATGTTCAGTATGTGTGCAATATATACGTCTTCTATGGCAGGATACGTGTGCATATTTATACGTATCATTTTAATATGTGAACATATATGTACGAGCATGTATGTCTTCATACTCTTATGCAAGCGCACGCAGGCACGAAATCGCACACACACACACACACACACACACACACACATATATATATATATATATATATATATATATATATATATATATATATATATATATATATATATATATATATATATGTCGTGCCGAATAGGCAGAACTTGCGATCTTGACTTAAATAGCAACGCTAGTCTTGCCATATAGGACAAGTGAAAATTTGTGTATGCAATAATTTCGCCAAAATCATTCTAAACCTAACGAAAAAAATATATTTCATTGTGTTTGTTTAGTATTAAATTATTGTAAACGTATTTAAAATATACTTAGTTGGATTAGGCTAAAACAAATTGCGCTTGTTATAATAAGGTTAGGTAAGTTTTCTAAGATTCTTTTGGTGCAAAATTAAAAATTTTTACATTAACATTAATGAAAAAAATATACCTTTAGACGTATAAGAGAAAATTTTAGAAAGGACTTAATTTTAAATGAGTTCTTGCTAACTGACCAGTTTTACATATTCGGCACGACATATATATATATATATATATATATATATATATATATATATATATATATATATATATATATATGCAATAAGATCACAATAAACAGGTGATATCAGAATACGCAAAACAACCACTGTGAAAGGACAGCAAATTCCAAGCGTTTTCGTGACTTCTCACATTATCAGGGAACTATAAAGACAATACATCAAAGGAAGGAATATAAAGGGTCGAGACAACCAATCACCATCAAATCACACAACAAAGGAACACCTGACGCGCGACGACACCCGACTCATAAGAAAGGAGGAACACTGCAACAGGCCCGCTAGCCCAACTAGACAGGTCCTTCACGACATCCCACTTACAAAATATTTGTTCAAGCCAATTACTCTACCCAAGGATTAAGATTTATTATTTGTCCAATGTATTATTAAATTCTTCCCAAATTTTATTGATTATAAATGAATCTAATTTATAACCAAAGGAAATATTCATACTATTTTCAAAACTGCTTTTTATGAAACAAGATTCAATTATATTCCTGTCGACCATGGACTTGTTTGATACAACTTTCTCAACTGTTTGAAAATCAATTCGATGATAAAAATCTCTCGCATTAATAAATAGAGCAATGGAATCTTGTCCAATTCTAATGTTATGTTTATGTTGTTTTAATTTTAGTTCGACACTTTTACCAGTTTGACCGCAATAAACTTTATCGCAAATTTTACAAGGAATCTTATAGACATATCCGACAGCATTTTGGGGGAAATTCTTTATCAAAAGTTTTTTCTTACTGTATCAAGATTTTTAAATACAACTTTGACATTAAAAGTCTTAAGAAGAGAAGGCATATCACCCAAGTTTTCATGGTAAGGGAGAACCAACATACTTTTAGTTGAATAAGGTCTGTTGTCCCTTTTTGGAATGTAAAAAGTATTTCCAGCAATTTTAAAAGATTTATCAATTACGTTTCTTGGGTATTTCAGATCATTAGCTATTTCATAAATTTTGGATATTTCTTCATCTATGAACTCTGGAATACAAATACACAAAGCTCTCAAAAACATTGATGAGAAAGCAAACAGTTTAACTCTATCTTGATGTGAAGAATAACAGTGTACATAGGAACAGTTATTTATAGGTTTTCTGTAAATTTTAAATTTGAATTAATTATTACCATTAATAATTATAACATCTAGAAAAGGCAATGAGTTATTTTCCTCAAACTCAACAGTAAAGTTTATAGAATGGGCTAAACTATTTAATTTAACAAAGAAATGATTTATGTCTACATTCTTAGGCATAAGTCACAAAATATCATCAACATATCTGAACCATTTAGCTCTATTAGGGAGGATTGTGTTAAGCAGTCTTGTTTCAAAAAATTCCATGCATAGGTCACTAAGAACAGGTGAAAGAGGATTTCCTATTGCCATACCAAACTTCTGAGTATAAAATTTATCATTAAATAAAAATTTTGCATCAACAATGCAAAGTTTAATAAGCTTAATGATAGTAGGAACTGGAAATGGTAAATCGTAATTAACAAGTTCTTCAGATAAGAAACTTAATAAATCATCAACTGGAACTTTTGTAATCAAGGAAATAACATCAAAACTAACCATGATTAAATCATTTAAGTCAGTCAAAGAACTTAATTTAACAACTAAATCTAAGTTGTTTTTAACATTAAAATTACAATTTGAAAATTGGAAATAAAATCTGAGTGCTTTCAAGTGCTTACATACATATCTTCAGAGTAATATGAAGAAGAGCCCAGAGAAATATATTTTAAGTGTTAAACCCTGAGGTGACACCTCACTCTGAGAAGGTGAAAACACCTCACAGATTTGTCCTGTACAAGCCTAACTCATGCATACATTTGTCTAACATCAAGTTAAATTAGTTCACCTGAATTTTTGTGAAAAAATATTTTTAACTTTTAGATTGTGAACAATATTCTGGAGTATAAGACTATGAAGTTTATGCGCTCCAGAACACAAATTTGAAATATGTTGTACATCATGTTTGACAAGAGTTGATTTCTCAATAATACATAGAATTGTAGAAATACAGAGAAATAATTTCTTAGCACTAGTCCAGTCTACACAGTGGCCTGCATCCCTTACATGAATGAACAAAGCACTGGACTCTTGTCCATTAGATATTAAATATGTTGCTTAATTCTGTTCTCAAGAGATTTGCCAGATTTTCCTAAATAAAACGTATGACAACTTTAACAAGGGATAGAGGATGCACAACCTACAAATTTCTCGTGCTTCGTCAAGAGCTATGCAGTGTTGCAAGACAACAACAGATAGTTGATGAAATTCTCTCAGGCAAGGCTAAAGGTATCAAGTTGCAGACATTTTCTGATAAAAATTTTTTAGCTATAATTTGTAGATCATCAAATTTTTAATCGAAACTGATGATAATTTTCGATTTTTTCCTACTGTTTCCTGCAATATAAGGCAGTTACTGAGCGATTCTTGTAGGGGAGTCCCATAGAATTAACCTGACAAATATTAGAGTCAAGAGAGACTAAATCAGGGACCTTTTCGATTATTTTCAGCAAGTTTGTTCTCCAGTATTTGATGTGGAAATAATTAGATTGATCTTAATGACGTTCATACAAGTAGACTGATCTTAACAATATTCATACAGGTAGACTGATTTTAACAACATTCATACAAGTAGACTGATCTACATGCGATTGATACAGGTAGACTGATCGTAATGACATTAATACAGTTAGACTGATCTTAATGACATTCATACAGGTAGACTGATCGTAATGACATTCATACAGGTAGACTGATTTTAATGACACTCACATAAATAGACCGATCTTAATGACAATCATACCAGTTGTCCTGTTAAAAGACACTTAGATCACAGCATTAGTAAAATGTTTGTATTTTTATTCAAATCACTATATTATTATTATTATTATTATTATTATTATTTGTCGTTGTAGGCTGTTAGATAAAAATATTAATGTCACTTGAAAGTCTAATGAGAATTGCGTAAACAGTGACGTTGGTGATGTTTTAAAAAATCTTTTTGTAATTCTTTAGGTCGAAGGTTAAATTTTTTGTTTGTCTAAATGAGTATGACACTTCAATTTTTTTTTATTAGGAAATTAATAAATTTCATGCTACGATGATCACAGAAGTAACGAATCTTTCGTAAGTCAGACTAACGTTGAGAGTCTGAAGATGCATTTTCAAGTTACCTGATGATTTCATTTATATTTATATAGTAGGAAAATGTCACCTACGCAATTTAAACTTTTAAGGTAACATCCCTCTTAGCATAAGCATCGTCGTTAATAGTCTGAAGCTGATCAGCAGAGATATTCTTTAGATAATTAATGGAAATCAGAATTACAAATTTAATAAAATTAGCAAACTGGGAGGACTTATGTAATCCAGTAACAACACAAACCTTGACTTCGGCAAAACTCACAGCACTGAAAGTTAGCTGATCAAAATAACCATTTCCCACTTTTAACATGGATTCCAGCGATATATTTTGACGTGATTTAGTATACTGACAAACATAATCCTACAAGAACTAAACGTTTTTCGGCACTATCCTGTCTGTATTATTATCCAGATGACTTACGCTTAGGTATATTTAGTATGATTAATGGGGAAAAATATGACGTATTTTACTCATAACATTGACAGTTTTACGACGACACATTTCTATGACACTCTACGAGTGTCATGGATGCCATGGGGTGTCATGAGTGTCATGAGTATCATTCACCACCTGATACACCGTTGATGAATATCTGAAGCCAGGTAGAAGATGCTTATGAAAGTTATTGGATGTCTTCCAAGAATGTTGGAATGTGTTGACGATGGGACACCAGCACTTGCGAATAACGTCTTGAAAGAAATACGCCTGTGATCGGATTCCGAATAAAATAAAAAAAAGTGTACGTGAAATGATAAGATATTCTTTAAGGGGTATATTAGTCTTATACCCCTTAAAGAATATCTTATCATTTCACGTACACTTTTTAAATTACACCAAAGTGGTTGGGCCACTTACCTTTTATATCCTACCTCTCCCCCCCCTCCAACCCTTTTCCAAAATTTCTAACCTTACCCATCCTTCTTCCTTACCCATCTCACCAAAGCTCTGGTCTGGATAAGAACAAGACTCATCAAATAAGCAAAATGATAAAGATTCAAAGATGTTGAAAATCATATTCACTTATTCCACCAAAAGAAGAGAGCACAGCTAAAACTATATTAAAAAACACACAAAGAAATCTAATATTTTTTCTTTAAGAGGAACACAATAACGAAAAAGTTAATAACGCCAGCTTGATCCTCAAAGGTGAAGGTGAGGATCCTCCAAGTTTCTGTTCAACCACATGAGCAGATGTCGCTCGGGGATTTCCACCTCAGCTGAAGTCGAAGATAATTTTACTCAGCGCACTGTTGTTGGGGTGGACACACTGAGAGTAAGACAAAATTTAGGTCAGCCTTAAGATACGGCCTAATTCATACCAAAAAAAAAAAAATGAATTTATTAATCACGACAAAGAGATCCAAAAAATTATTTACCTGTTCGTCTGCTAATTATTCATGAAGAACTTTGTATATCGGTTCCTCACCTGCTAACTTACTTGTTTGTTTGCTTACTTGCTCACACACAAACTCACTGGTTTATCTTCTCACTCGCTTCCTCACACACGATTATTCCCTTGCTCAAACACCTCTTTTGTATTTTGAAACTTCACGTAGTTAGTCTTAAAGCGCACTCGTTTACTCCGTCACACATTAATATATATATATATATATATATATGTATATATATATATATCTATATATATATATATATATATATATATATATATATTTATATATATATATATATATATGTATATATATATATATACATATATATGCATATATATATATATGCTGCATACTTGGCTCACGTCCAGCCTCGGAGGAGCTGGAGGAAATTCATCATCTTTGATACATTGTGCCATTGTATTCATGTTTATGTTTTTTTCTGTAAATGTATTTTGTTTATTAATAAATGTTCACTTAGAATAAAAAATATATAGGGGGTGGTAGGAGAAGAAAATATTCAAACAGCTCCGGGGAGAACCTTGAGTTTTCCCTGAGGTACGTTTATTGTCTTCTCTGAGGATGAGGGTCCCCATTCCAGCTATAGAGGCTATATATATATATATATATATATATATATATATATATATATATATATATATATATATATATATATATATATATATATATATATATATATATAATTTAGTCACTCACTAATTAACTCTCATTCACTCACTACACCATACTTTAAGTGATTCACAAAAAACACTCACCCACTTCTTTTCTCACTCGCTCATTGATATGCTTAAATCATTCATTCGTTAACTCCTTCACTAAATTACTAGATCACACACGCATTCTCTAACTTAAAGACTTGACCACGAGGTTTCTTTACAACGAAACAGTAACTTATAGAAAAAATGCAGTTTTCTTCAAATGACTGATCACATACCTTCAGGGTTGTCTGCTCAATTTGTGTACCTTCTGTGGTTCTTAGCATATCCAATCGATACTCCAATTCATTTCACTTGTTGGCCATAATATGTAATGTGACTTTTTCTGATGCATTCCTTTATTCTACGCACGGATTATTTTAATATCACCTACTGAGTTCTGGAAATTTAGTCCCTCACAAACCCGCACAAAAAGTTTAAAAGAATGATTGATATCACGGGAGCGTGGGAGGCCGGTTGATGGACAATCCCGCACAGTTATCTGACAGGTAACTTCATCTTACGACAATTTTCTCTATCGTATGTAGAGACTCGCATTTTTAAGTATTTCACCATTATACTGTAATAATGTTGTTGAACACGAGAAAGAACTTTGAGGAGTGGACTTAACGCTCCACACTCACGACGTTTATTATTATACTTCAAATGGTGGGTAACAAGGATATCTCATCTGAACATATTACAATAATAACTAAGTTCTAAACCCACAAGGGTCATACAGCGCTGTTCGTCTGAACATAACTCAAGGTAAAATATGGATGTTAATGTCTTGGTGTGTTGTACAGTACGTTTTGCTTTGCCTGTGTTACAAAAATTCGTCGAGATTCTATTTGTTGGTGTAGAGTAAGCTGAGCTGCCCTTCAAGATAGGCATTCAATACTTCTCTCTCTCTCTCTCTCTATCTCTCTCTTTATATATATATACATATATATATATATATATATATATATATATATATATATATATATATATATATATATATATATATATATATATATATTTATATATATAAGACAAGCTACAGAGAGGGGGTGGAAATCTTCAGCTCAAGTACTTTCACACTTCTCAATGCTTCATCAGGAGCTATGCAGTGTTGCAAGGCAGCAACGGAAGGACAGAAGAGAAGTTTTTTCTCAGAGTAGCGCAGCGCAGGTTGACACCAGCCGCAGTCTCTCTGAATGTGAGGCAACGGTCTGTGTGCCATCCGGTCTGTGTGCCATCCGGTCTGTGCGCCATTCAGTCTGTGTGCCATCCGGTCTGTGTGCCATCCGGTCAGTGTGTCATCTGCCCTTCCTGGAGGCAGTAGATGGCCTCTGGGTTTTCAGCAGTCAAGGAATAAGAAATTAGAAGATACAATAGCCAGCCCCAAGCTTCTTCTAGACTCCTATAACAAGTCATGACTTGAGAAAATACGTTTCACAGTGGATAATATACATATGGGTTGCTATTATTCTGTGTAACCCCTTAACTGATAAAAGAAAAGAAATTAATGTAGTCTTTTGTTCATTTAAATGCTGTGGTCTGGGCTTCCAGATATTCCCAGGGGTACCTAGGAATATTTCTTCAAATATTCCTAAACATTGTCTACCAGTTTTCTTAGTATAGATTAATATTCCTTATTTGGGTATCTTCTATACCTTTCCGATAATATTTCTATGATCCAAATTTTTTCTTCGAATATTCTTTAACCCCACTATCTATGCTATAACTTAATCTTGTGTACTTGTCCATTTATGGTACAGTAACAGCTAAACTAGTTATATTTTATGCTACCATACATGAGAAACGTAGCATGAATTTGGTGCTTAGACACTGGTTGAGTACCACTAATCACAAAGCCATCTAGCATAATGAGCAATCCTGTGGTTTTATGTAGCATTGTTGTTTAAGATTGTGAACAGGAGACTCTACTAAATAGCTATCGAGCTTGTATAATCCATAATTTGAGTTATATACGAAGTTCCTGTCGTGTTTGAAGAGAGAAAATTCATTTATGTTTCCTTCTATAACTGAAGTGTTGGCATCAGCCCACCCCGGTGGGTGATTACAGGAACTGACGTGTCTTGTCTTACATTGTTAAGGTCGTATATCTGCGTATATATATATATATATATATATATATATATATATATATATATATATATATATATATATATATATATATATATATATATTACATATATCCCAATAGGGTCGGAGACCTTTGGAGCGTGGGGAAAGTTTGCTCTAAAGTTCCTCAAAGAACTGGATGAAAACTCATCATAGAAATCAAGGACCACAGGGCGGCCAGCTTCCTCTTGCAGAGACTCAGTGTTGAGATCCAGAGACGAAATGCTTGCAACATTCTGTGCACGCGGCCCACTGCCGAAGAACTGGACGAAGTATTCGAGATGTAGCTCTGAGTTGTTAATTATGTTGTTTTACTCTCTATTGTATTTTTCTCAATGCATTTTGTCAATGTATTTTGTTTTTAAATAAAGCATACATGGAATATATAGGGGTGGTAGGAGAAAATTTTCAAACAGCTTCAGGGAGAACCTTGAGTTTTCCTTGAAGCAGTTTATTATTTTCTCTGTTATTCTCAAATTGTCTTTTAGGTTTACTTCTTTCCCATGTATTTTCGTTTCTGGTTCTTCAGCTCAGATCCTTGTTTTCCTGCATTCTTTGCCTTCTATATTTTTGTCCATATTCATTCATTTTCAGCTTTTGCGCCTCTGCTTCACTGTGTAAATTATTGGCTCACTCTGTTCTTTCCATTGCTTTTTTTGCTCGTGGGTACGAATTTCTCCTCTGCCTTTCGGTACTTTCCAGCTACATACTCCATCTCATTCACTGAATTCCTTCGTAAATTTCCTTTCGTACTGCACCTCATTAAGGAATTGCCTCATGCTTCTGTAGTCTTCTTTTTAAAAATTTGGTTTCTCTATTCCTTCCATACCGATTCTTTCTGTCTCCAATTTTGCTTCCACAAAGCATTGAAAACTGCGGAGCATTTAGTCACTAGCACAAAGGATTCTTTCATACTGAGTCAGAATTGCTCAGGGTAAAGGCAATGTTCAGCCTTGTTGGTTCATCTTCTCCCGTCTCTATCTCTCTCCCGTCTCTCTCTCTCTCTCCCGTCTCTCTATCTCTCTCTATCCCTATCTCTATCCCTGAACTGTGGGTGCATGAAGTTCTCCATTATCACATCTAGCATCTTAGTCCTCCGTGTTTCTGGTCTTCTTTGTGGCACCAGGTTCTCCTTGTCTAATTCCTTGTGGTTAGTCTTCCATAATCAGCACCTTTGCATTATTCGTGGACTTCTCTGGTCACTTCCTCTGTTATATCTATCACCGCTCTATTGTCACTGTATTCTTCTCTTAGTCTCCTGCGGTTTCATGGAGGATTGTATGATACTGCTATCACCACCTTGGGACCACTCAAGCTTGAGTGTGACTAAAATGTAGTCCTTTTATTTCTCTGTTTATTTCAATCTCCTTTAAACTCCACCTCTTTCTGATTGGTAGTAGTACTACACATCTGTTCCTTTTGTTTCTTATAATCTAATATCCTGCTGGGAAAATCACAACTGTTATCCCTCTGGGCTTTTTCTGCGGGGTGCCTCCACTAAACGTTTATGCCATTCATGACTTATTTGTTATTCCATCTTCACTGGTGTACATTCTTTCAGTTTCATTTCTGTTACTGTGTTCTGGTTCTCAGGTTCCTGATCTACTGGTTCTTTCCCATGGGTCATGATGTTGGGGAAAGGGGAATAGGTGAGTGAGGTTTGGCAGTAAGAGTGAAGTGTAGTTGGGGTTGCCTTTCTTGCGCTGGAAGTGGTCAGAATCGTGGGTGTAGTTGAGTAGGTTGTCGAGTACGGGAAGTAGATGGGTAGGTTGGGGAGTACGGGGAGTAGATGGGTAGGTTGGGGAAGTACGGGGAAAAGAGGGATGTAGAGGGTTGGAGGAGTACGGGGAAAAGAGTTAGGGAGTGGGCTGAGGAGCAGTTGTAAGGAAGATTCTTGCTATGGTTGCTAAGAGTTGCAACCTTGCGACATAGTGATCAGCAATAAAGTTTAGTCCCGGCTCTTGCTCTCTAGAGCTCTTGCTCTCTTCTCACTATTATCCTATCACCACTTCCCACTCACGTTTCCTTAGCTGAGAGTCTAGTCTAGTCTTGCATTGGGAGGGGTGAGGAGTGCACGTGTAGGAAGTGGCGGTAGGATATGGTTTAGAGTAGCTTGTCTTTGTAAAACTCTGTGCGATATTTGGAACATCTAGGTCAATACATATAGGAAGCGCGTCTGTCTGGCGCTCAGCAGACGGAGGATCAAGCCTCCACCACGTCTTACGCTGATTGACCCACATGAGTTTAGCGCTTAACGTGAATTATTAAAAAAATTGTGCAATATTTCATCATATACAGAGCTTTTTATAGCTTAATCCATGCTGAGCGTTATGTTTGTGTTTTTGATTATTACATTTTTTCCATAGCATTAAATTATTTCTTACTCTCAACCACTTTGCATCAATTTATGTCAGTTTAATATTTGTCAAGTCATTTAATGTGAAAATCGTCGTCCATAGGAGGCGGAGAGGACCTATGCACGGGAGAAGCCAGTCAGCTCATCGTCTCCTGTCACACCTGTAGATGAACACGCTCATCTACGCCCTGTTATTGCAGCTCCTCCTGCCTCCTTGCCGAGGGAGTATGGAAGCACCACTACTAGGTATGTCACATAATTCTTTCACTCGTTATCTGATGTAGCTTTGTGGCTCTTATTTATCCTTCATTATCTCCTGCTTCTCTCATTTTCACTCCTCTTCCTGTCTGCTGCTAGAATGAAGGCATTGGTCTGATATATATACAATATTTTTTTTTTTTTTCAAAATAAACTTCAGAACTTATTGCAACAAAAATATGCACTGGAGAGTCAATACTACTGCAGTATTGACGGTAGTTTACAGTACTGTAGTTTACAGTAGTTTACAGTACTGTAAACTACCATATTTTCCGACATATAAGGCGCGCCTTTTTTCCCACACAAATCTTGGAAAATCACCCTGCGTCTAATATGCTCAAGGTCAGGTGTTGAGTCTTGACATCTTTCCGTTTTCTCCTTCAATCCTCCTTATGTTTCTGACTCATACTCATCTTTCTCATCTGGTTAATGCCACTGTATAACACGCTATCCCGTTCACATCCCTATCTCGACGATGCCCAGCTACCCTCCTCCAGTAATCAAGGTTGTCAGTCATTCTTAGCAAAAATATGACATCTAATTGATAAAAAAAATACTCATTTTTTAAAAATCAAGGGAGATAATGCCTTGATGCCGGTGAGTTGCTCTTGATCCAAGGAAGTGGGCCTATCCTTCCCTTCCTTTAATCGAACCTAATTGCTTACCATACTTTAAGGTATAATGTAATTATATAAGTCAATGGAGAGCCATTTCTTCACACGACACTGCATCATTTGTTAGTGCCAGTGTCAGTGCCAGTGTCACTGCCAATGTCAGTGTCAGTTCTAGTGTCAATGACAGTGTCAGCGTCAGAGTCACTGATCCAGCTGGAAGTCTTCAGATGTTAACTGTCTTACATATGTGTGATAATTACCATCTTAGCGGTTGCCGTTTACTTGGTTAAGGAAGAGTTACAACATTTCCTTCCCTAAGTTTAAGATTAGCAACAAATTTTCCAGTCTTTATAATCGTTATACGTTACGAAAAATCCTTCATGGAACAGCTATATCTAGAGTTACATAATATGAGAAAATAA
Organism: Cherax quadricarinatus; assembly: GCF_038502225.1. Classification (NCBI taxonomy): domain Eukaryota; kingdom Metazoa; phylum Arthropoda; class Malacostraca; order Decapoda; family Parastacidae; genus Cherax; species Cherax quadricarinatus. The sequence continues at coordinate 15,478,571 of NC_091302.1, read as the reverse complement.
ATGGTATATAATTATTTTTTTCAAAATAAACTTCAAAACTCATTGTAACAAAAATATGCATTGGAGTGTCAATACTGTTGCAGTATTGACGGTAGTTTACAGTACTGTAAACTACCGCATTTTCCGGCATATAAGGCGCGTCTTTTTTTTTTCCCCACAAAAATCTTGGAAAAATCACCCTGTGTCTAATATGCTCAAGGTCAGGGTCAAGGGTAGGCTCTAGGTTACAAAATACTTTTAAAATTCACACCAACAATAGCATTTGCTACCTCCTCTTTCATACCATTTGACTATTGATTTCATTATTGATTGTGCCGAGAAATCTTCTGTAATTATATATATATATTCTGTTATGGACTTAGGTCTTTCTTTTTTCATTTTCTTGTCAAAGAAAGAAGGGAATTAGTCCATATACTGAAAAATACGGTATATAACTTGTACTATTCGTATGTATACTATATATATATAGTTCCCGGAAAAACTCCTTGCCCTCTACTCTCTACATAACAAATATATTATTACAAATCAAAAACTAAGCGCTAAACCCACAAGGGTCATTCAGCCATAAAAATGTGACTTCTGAGAACTCCAAAACAAAGTTTTATAAAAGTTATATAACCTGACCTGAAACATTAAAAGTGCTGGTGTCCGGCCAGGATGTTGCAAAACGAAAATTCTTTATTCTTGTCATTTGCAAATGCTCATTTTTCGGCGTAGAATAAGACCTAAGATTAAAAAAATCAGATGAAAATTTTACCAGTTATGAAGTGTTGCATTTGACGGATGATGACCTGCCACGCTAAGAGCGTCGAGATGCCAGTTAACTATAATAATAATAATAATAATAATAATAATAATAATAATAATCTTTATTTCTAGAAATATATGATACAACTTATACAGGCCTATCTGACATCACTTACATAATGTATAGAAAGCCCCTTGTTTTGCAAAGCATTTCGGGCAACTTAGGGTAATTTTGTCCCCAGAATGCGACAGACAATAGTCGCCTAACTCTCAGGTACCTACTGACTGCTAGGTGAATAGGGACAGCAGGTGTCTTAAGGAAACACACCCAGTGTTCCCACTACTGTTGTTAGGTAAGACACATATGCAACAGTTAGGTATCCCACCCCTACTGGGGATCGAACTACGGACACTCAGTGTCTTAGCTGAATGCGCTGTTGCCTCTTGGCACAAACTTCTCTTCTGCCTCTCTGCATTTTACGGTCATGTGTTTCATCATTTCATATACTGCCTTTCCCTCTAGCTCTCTCACTCACTGCACCTCATGCAAGAATTACCTCATACTTACGTAGTCTCCTTTATTTTTTTCCCCGTCCGTCTCGTGCTGCTTCAATCTTTATTAGCTCTATGTATTCGAAACTCAGGACCACGTCATCACTAGCAACGAGGGGAGTTTCGTGTGTTATTTCCCTTATCTTTGAACTGCTCAAGGGGAATTCGAGGTCCAGCCTTGCTGGTTCATCATCTCTCTCTCCTCTCTCTCTCTCTCTAGTTGTGTCCCTAACATGTTGGTGCATAAAGCTTTCCAGCATCTTCTCCAGCATCTTCGGTCTCCATGTTTCCGGTCCCCCATGTGGCTCCAGATTTTCCCAGTCTGTCTCCTTGTAGTTGAAATCCCGCATGATGAATAACTTTGCCCTGCTTATGTGCGCCCTTCTGGCCACCTCGGATAGTGTGGCACCATCGTTCATCTCCTCTCATTGCATTCTTGTCTTGGTCTCCTGCTGTTCTGTGGTGGGTTGTATATCAGCACTGTCATCACTTTTGTACCCCTGGTTAGAGGTGTTCCTACTATGTAATCATCGCTTCACTTCTGGTAAGTCCTCCCATCTCCTCAAAACTACCTTGGTTTTTAATGTGCAGTGCAAATTCTCCTTTACCTCTGTTTTTCCTACCTTTCGTCAGGATCTGATATCTAGATGAAAAGATTCCATCTGTTATTTACCCCATGAACTTTGTCTCTGTGAGTAGTGAGTACTATGATGTCCAGGGATGCATCAGTGATTCTTTCCTGCCACTCATCACTTACTTTTTATTCCATTTGTGTTAGTATACCATACCTTCAGCTTCCTTTCCAGAGCTGTATTCCTGAGAGGGAAGGGGTTGAGAGGATGACTTGGGTGGTTCTGTGAGTAGTTGTGTCTTTTGTTTTCCCCGAGGCTGCACTTCCCTGTCCGTTGGTACCTGCTCTATCATACTTTTCTGCCTCTGGTGCCCTCTTACTGTCTCAGTTCCCATTCTTTTTATATTCTGTCGCATTCGAGGTACACTTGCTGAAATTTTGCGAAATCCTATAACCATGGTCTACCCTTACAGGTTCTTGTTTCATGCAATTTCTGTTTTGAATATCAACTTGATTAGGGAAAAGTGCAACCTAGAGTACCACCCAAGTCTCTTTAAATTTTTCAGTTGGGTCATGTTCTCTCCTGTTACCTCGATGCTCTCAATCTCTTTTACCTCCGCCTGTCTTCTTTCATCGTAGGTCTTACCTTCTACCTCATGGAGCCCATGAGTAATAAGTGACCTCCCCTTGTCTTTTCTCATTTTCTCTCCATTTCTCAGGGTATGATTTAAGTATCTCCTTGGTTGCTTCCCTTATCATCTCCCAGACGTGTCGGTGGCCTGATATTTTTGCAAGGGGCTTCTTGGCTTCTTCCCCCAACATTCAACACCTTGCTCCTATCAGTCCTCATCTCTATATTCAGCTTCAGCACTTCCAGCTCATCTGCCAGGCTCTGCAGCTTTGCCTCTTCAGCAGCAACAGCTTATAACTCCCACTTCTTCATCTCTGCACATATCTTTCTCGATTGAGCTGAAAAACTTACCTAACTTTTCTCTTACTCTTGTTTCATTGTCCTCTTTATCCTTTCTGCCAATGATTCATTATCATCCAAGCCATCCCCAGTATCCTTGCCTCTTCGTCGTGTCATTTTTTTTTTTGCAGGGAGAGGAGGGGGAAGCTTAGTGTGAGTGTGGTATTGTTAGAGTGTGTGTACTCACATAGTTGTACTCATGTAGCTGTGGTTGCAGGGATCGAGTCACAGCTCCTGGTCCGCCTGTGTGTGTGTGTGTGTGTGTGTGTGTGTGTGTGTGTGTGTGTGTGTGTGTGTGTGTGTGTGTGTGTAAACTGGCAAGCTTTTTTTTTTGTTCCAAAGTTGTGCTTTAATGGTAGTTAAGCGAATTATGATGATACAAATTTTAAATATTTTTTCATCTTACAGGACTGTAGAGCACTGAACCACTAAAATAAATACGAAAACAAAACTAGAAAATAAAGAAAACCTATTTTCATGACGTTTTGTATTTTGACAAATCAATAACAAGTTTCCCTTCTCTAATTAACAAGTAAAAATTTACGGCATACATGTAAAAAATCTAAAAAAATATTTATATCATTGCATTTATGTTTGTACTGTTTATAAGAATTTTTTTTTTTGCTAATCTCTTTCAGAATTTTTCTTTGAAAAGTGGATACATACAGAGTGTAGTGCGTGTTTTGACGAGTTCCTCCGTGGAGGTTCACTGAATCAAGCCTGAGAGTCTTCCAATCATCCTAGACGCTCTATGAACCCTATGGGTTTAGCGTACCCTTCTATGAATGTAATAATGCGTTTTGGCGCTGTTTTTTGCTTATCTAAGAGTTTTATACTCTGACATTTTCTTCTTTTACTGCAGGTTTAGTTCCATTTCTTGATTCCTCTTAGAAAGCAGTTGATCTTGAGCTCCTGGGTCTTTCGAGGAGTGTTAAGCCACAAGTGCCAGCTTATGTATATCTCCAGTTCCCAGCTCTTTTCGGTGAACTGAGCTCCTTGGTACCAACTCTTAAGGGTATAGAGGTACAGTATATCTCTCTCTTATTGGCTCTGATGAAGATTTAGTACGTGGCTGGAGCGCACTGAGGCACACAGGGTTGAGGTTATGTGACACGGGGACAACTTTCTCGAACCATGCAGTGACCCAAACCCGTCTAGTTCACGCAGAAGACGGAGAGGTAGTAAGAAAGAACGCAATTTCCAAGAAATTTCATGAGAAGATAATTAGAACCAGTCTCTCTAATATGCGAAGACAAAGGAAGATCCTAATCCTCTTTCGTCTTGGAGATGTTGGGGTTGGTACTAATAATTAGGTCGAGGATGGCTTTAGCCCAGAGTGAAGTGTGTGCCTGTGTGGAGGGAGTCATTAGGAAAGTGGCATTAAACTCTTCTTGTGTGTGGATAGTGTCGAGGGGAAGGAAACTTCAACGACTCCTTGAACCCTGAGACTGCCTAGCGAGCATCAACGACCCCTTGTACCCTGAGGCTGCCTAGTGAGCATCAACGACCCCTTGTACCCTGAGGCTGCCTAGTGAGTATTAACGACCCCTTGTACCCTGAGGCTGCCTAGTGAGCATCAACGACCCCTTGTACCCTGAGGCTGCCTAGTGAGCATCAACGACCCCTTGTACCCTGAGGCTGCCTAGTGAGTATTAACGACTCTTTGTACCCTGACGCTGCCTAGTGAGCATTAACGACCCCTTGTACCCTGAGGCTGTCTAGTGAGCATCAACGACCCCTTGTACCCTGAGGCTGCCTAGTGAGTATTAACGACTCCTTGTATCCTGAGGCTGCCTAGTGAGCATCAACGACCCCTTGTACCCTGAGGCTGCCTAGTGAGCATTAACGACCCCTTGTACCCTGAGGCTGCCTAGTGAGCATCAACGACCCCTTGTACCCTGAGGCTGCATAGTGAGTATTAACGACCCCTTGTACCATGAGGCTGCCTAGTGAGCATCAACGACCCCTTGTACCCTGAGGCTGCCTAGTGAGCATCAACGACCCCTTGTACCCTGAGGCTGCCTAATGAGCATTAACGACCCCTTGTACCCTGAGGCTGCCTAGTGAGCATCAACGACCCCTTGTACCCTGAGGCTGCCTAGTGAGCATCAACGACCCCTTGGACCCTGAGGCTGCCTAGTGAGCATTAGCGACCCCTTGTACCCTGAGGCTGCCTAGTGAGCATTAACGACCCCTTGTACCCTGAGGCTGCCTAGTGAGCATCAACGACCCCTTGTACCCTGAAGCTGCCTAGTGTGCATTAACGACCCCTTGTACCCTGAAGCTGCCTAGTGAGCATTAACGACCCCTTGTACCCTGAGGTTGCCTAGTGAGCATTAACGGCCCCTTGTACCCTGAGGCTGCCTAGTGAGCATCAACGACCCCTTGTACCCTGAGGCTGCCTAGTGTGCATTAACGACCCCTTGTACCCTGAGGCTGCCTAGTGAGCATCAACGACCCCTTGTACCCTGAGGCTGTCTAGTGAGCATCAACGACCCCTTGTACCCTGAGGCTGCCTAGTGAGTATTAACGACCCCTTGTACCCTGAGGCTGCCTAGTGAGGATCAACGACCCCTTGTACCCTGAGGCTGCCTAGTGAGCATCAACGACCCCTTGTACCCTGAGGCTGCCTAGTGAGCATCAACGACCCTTTGTACCCTGAGGCTGCCTAGTGAGCATCAACGACCCCTTGTACCCTGAGGCTGCATAGTGAGTATTAACGACCCCTTGTACCCTGAGGCTGCCTAGTGAGCATCAACGACCCCTTGTACCCTGAGGCTGCCTAGTGAGCATTAACGACCCCTTGTTCCCTGAGGCTGCCTAGTGAGCATCAACGACCCCTTGTACCCTGAGGCTGCCTAGTGAGCATCAACGACCCCTTGTACCCTGAGGCTGCCTAGTGAGCATTAGCGACCCCTTGTACCCTGAGGCTGCCTAGTGAGCATTAACGACCCCTTGTACCCTGAGGCTGCCTAGTGAGCATCAACGACCCCTTGTACCCTGAGGCTGCCTAGTGTACATTAACGACCCCTTGTACCCTGAGGCTGCCTAGTGAGCATTAGCGACCCCTTGTACCCTGAGGTTGCCTAGTGAGCATTAACGGCCCCTTGTACCCTGAGGCTGCCTAGTGAGCATCAACGACCCCTTGTACCCTGAGGCTGCCTAGTGTGCATTAACGACCCCTTGTACCCTGAGGCTGCCTAGTGAGCATCAACGACCCCTTGTACCCTGAGGCTGTCTAGTGAGCATCAACGACCCCTTGTACCCTGAGGCTGCCTAGTGAGTATTAACGACCCCTTGTACCCTGAGGCTGCCTAGTGAGGATCAACGACCCCTTGTACTCTGAGGCTGCCTAGTGAGCATCAACGACCCTTTGTACCCTGAGGCTGCCTAGTGAGCATCAACGACCCCTTGTACCCTGAGGCTGCATAGTGAGTATTAACGACCCCTTGTACCCTGAGGCTGCCTAGTGAGCATCAACGACCCCTTGTACCCTGAGGCTGCCTAGTGAGCATTAACGACCCCTTGTACCCTGAGGCTGCCTAGTGAGCATCAACGACCCCTTGTACCCTGAGGCTGCCTAGTGTGCATTAACGACCCCTTGTACCCTGAGGCTGCCTAGTGAGCATTAGCGACCCCTTGTACCCTGAGGCTGCCTAGTGAGCATTAACGGGCCCTTGTACCCTGAGGCTGCCTAGTGTGCATTAACGACCCCTTGTACCCTGAGGCTGCCTAGTGAGCATCAACGACCCCTTGTACCCTGAGGCTGTCTAGTGAGCATCAACGACCCCTTGTACCCTGAGGCTGCCTAGTGAGCATCAACGACCCCTTGTACCCTGAGGCTGCCTAGTGAGCATCAACGACCCCTTTTACCCTGAGGCTGCCTAGTGAGCATCAACGACCCCTTGTACTCTTAGGCTGTCTTGTGAGCATCAACGACCTCATGTACCCTAAGGCTACCTAGTGAGCATCAATGACCCCTTGTACCCTGAGGCTGCCCAGTGAGCATCAACGACCCCTTGTACCCTGAGGCTGCCTAGTGAGTATTAACGACCCCTTGTACCCTGAGGCTGCCTAGTGAGCATCAACGACCCCTTGTACCCTGAGGCTGCCTAGCGAGCATCAACAACCCCTTGTACTCTGAGGCTGCCTAGTGAGTATTAACGACCCCTTGTACCCTGAGGCTGCCTAGTGAGTATTAACGACCCCTTGTACCCTGAGGCTGCCTAGTTAGCATCAACGACCCCTTGTACCCTGAGGCTGCCTAGTGAGTATTAACGACCCCTTGTATCCTGAGGCTGCCTAGTGAGCATCAACGACCCCTTGTACCCTGAGGCTGCCTAGTTAGCATCAACGACCCCTTGTACCCTGAGGCTGCCTAGTGAGTATTAACGACCCCTTGTATCCTGAGGCTGCCTAGTGAGCATCAACGACCCCTTGTACCCTGAGGCTGCCTAGTGAGCATCAACGATCCCTTTTACCCTGAGGCTGCCTAGTGAGCATCAACGACCCCTTGTACTCTTAGGCTGTCTTGTGAGCATCAACGACCTCATGTACCCTAAGGCTGCCTAGTGAGCATCAATGACCCCTTGTACCCTGAGGCTGCCCAGTGAGCGTCAACGACCTCTTGTACTCTGAGGCTGCCTAGTGAGTATTAACGACCCCTTGTACCCTGAGGCTGCCTAGTGAGCATCAGCCACCTTGTACCCGGAGGCTGTCTAGTGAGCATCAATCACATCTTGTACCCTGAGGCTGTCTAGTGAACATCAGCCACCTCCTGTACCCGGAGGCTGCCTAGTGAGCATCAACCACACCTTTCACCCGGAAGACGCTGAGTATCACCCACATCTTGGACCCGAAAACTGCCGAGTGAGGATGAACCATACCCTGTGCAATGAGGGCATCTATTAGAGGGAGCGTAAAGCACTAAATATGTGCCAAATATGTTGGGTAGGAGTAAGGAGCAATCATTACTTATGGCTTGAGAATGTCTACTGAGTAGAGCCATCAAGCACTCATTGTTCTTCAATAATGTCTACTGGGTAGAAGCTTCAAGTACTCGTTGCTCCTGGAGGGTAACGAGGAATAGACCATCTTAACTAATGACAACATGGCACTGCTGTAAAAAACAGTAAAGTGAGTGGCTGTTCATGGAGCCTTGAACACTTGAAATGAGACACACATGATCAGCGCGTATGGCTGCCTGTTCTCTGTTTGCGAGGCAAACTATTATTATGTCATTTAAATTATATTTATAGCTTTTCAGTTGTAACCTAACCTTCCTAACCCAATATAATTCAGAAATGGACTGAAAACCCTGTGTTACACTCATTCGGAGGACGGGTTGTGAGTGGAAGAGTTCAACCGCTCCTTGTGCCTGGCGGGTGTCAAATGAGAGGGTTCATCCACTTCTCACAATGAGTGAAGGGTGAATATGATAATGGTATACAATACCGACAAGTTGATAAATAAGACATATGTGCAACAGTTGGATATCTTTATTCTGAAACGATTCGCTCTCTCAATGATTACACTCTTACTACTACCATTGGGCTCCGCCTCTCCTATCGTCAAGATTATCAGCATCTCACCTTTGAGACTATACAAGTCTGCAAATTGTTGTTTCAGCTTCACATTGTTTCAGACTATGGAACAGAAATCTCTTCAGACTGAGAGACTGACCACATCAACACTACGTCTTCATCTTCATCTTCGTCTTTACATCTCTACTGCTTCTGCTGCCTCATCTGTACTCGAGTAACGAAGCCTACTGTGTAGGCCAAGCGTTACGGAATAAAGATATCTAACTGTTGCACATGTGTCTTATCAAGAGTGAAGGGTGTCAAGGGTGTCGAGTGAAAGGTGCAGAGTGAAGGGTTCCGAGTGAAGGATGACAAGAGGGTGGATACATTCACTACTTATTGTGTGTTGAAGGTGTTGAGTGAGAGGGGACATAGCCTGCTACCTTTGTATGCGGGGTGTGCAGACGGAGGGAACATCCATTACTGCAGCTTCAAGGGAAACATTTTTGTGTCTATTATTAACAATTTAATGGAAAAGACACGAGTGTTATCAACTCCACAGTGTAATCATGCGTCACAGAGTGGGAGGAAATGTTTCTAGGCTACCATTCATTTTTGAGAAATTCAAACTATAGAAACACTTGTTAAGGTTCTCAGTGACATCATATATCAGTAGATACATAATAAACTAATTAAGACGCTCCTCTCGTAGTAGCTTCTCATCCTCTTGAGATTATCTCCAAGTCTGAGACAATAATGCCAATCAATGAGCAGTAAGTTCTGAACCGGATATGAGGCATTTGAGAAGTTAACAGACTTAGAGATATTAATATTAATTATATTGCCTGAGATTACATAAGTACTACCCTTCGGTATCTTGGATGGAACAAACTATTAAAGACAATACGACACTGACAGTTACGAACATTAAATAGATGGAAAAAAACGATAAATCAAATAATAATGAAAACCATTAAAACTATCGATAACAAGGTTAAACTTTCGACCATCTATAAACTGCTTAAACAAACTCATGAAGAAATTAAAGCAATATACGACTGTAAATCCAAAATAATTATTAAGTGCGCAATTATAGTGTAAGACTTCAATATTGCCAATGACAACTGCAAAATCCTAAGAAATTAGGAGGCAAATTGGCTCTGATTAACATGGTGGATGCCTGCTGCTAACCCACATTGACTCGCTCCCAACACGTCGTGATAACTAACTTCAATATGTCAACAATAACGATTAGCACATCATTAATTCGTGGGGAGAAGACGAGCCATTACAAAACAGAAATAATTTTATTATATATTATAAATTTTATTACATATTAAATTTTGATATCTAAAATAACAAGAATAGTTGTGAACAACTGAGCATATAATTTTCATACCTTGCAGAGATGTATTAAAAGAAATTGTTAAATAGAATGAATTCCTAATACTGATATAGAGGAAATTCATCGACACCATGCCTAACCCTTCTAGGGTAGGGTAGGTGCCTGAGCCCGAGCTTTTAGCTCATAAGACTGTCATTCCCATTTGCTCCCTTGGGGCGGGGATGGCAGACCAGAGAGGCCTAGCTTGTGGCTAGGCCTGGGGACAGTTGGTCCCAAAGATGAGGAGGTACTTGTGCCTCCTCCCATGGGAGACTTTGGTCTCAGACACTCCTTAAAGAGGGAGCCAAGGCCGGGCCACCACTTGGAAAAGGCCCTGGCCGGGAGAATACCGGCTAATCTTTAATAATAATAATAATAATAATAATAGAGGAAATTTGTAGTAGGTTCCCAAACAAGAACCTCTTTATCGAGAAGAGTATTATTATAATCATAACTAAATGCTAAACCCATAAGGATCATAACAGCATCGAGAAGAGCTACAGCACACATGATATAAAGTGACTGAAATAGTTCAACCATCTCGGATGACACGGCAGAAAATTCACACAATAAGTTTGAAAACGCAATATGTACAAGAAATGGAAGTTACTTAAATTTTTGAGGACAAATACCATGACAATGATCAATCAGTATAGTCTTTATAATACAGGATCCCGCGTACCACGTTAACGGGAATTCATCTGTTATATTTAGAATAATTTTATACCTGGAGTATACCTGGAGAGGGTCCCGAAGGGGTCAACGCCCCCGCGGCCCGGTCTGTGACCAGGCCTCTTGGTGGATCAAGGCCTGATCAACCAGGCTATTGCTGCTGGCCGCACGGAAACCGACGTACGAACCACAACCTGGCTGATCAGGTACTGATTTCAGGTACCTGCCCAGCGCTGGTTTACTGGTCCACCCCTTTAAAAATTATGGTTATGATTCGGCGCTGTATGACTTGTGGGTTTAGTGCTTGGTGATTGCAAAGGAACCAAAGAAATTCTGTTCCTGAAACTAAATTATCTTGTAGTTGACTATGCACTTCTACCTTTGTATAAGTGCTTGGCACTTCTCCAGTAAGGTATTGTTAAGCAAAAATGTGGGATAGCTGGGGGCTTGAGCCTGGTCTAAGGGCGAAGGTAAAAGTTACACACATACTAGCCCAAACCGGCCACCCAGGGTTATCCCAGACAAAACAGAAAGCGCTAAACTGGTATGTGTACTTAAAGGGGGTGGGTAACAAGAGGGTTAGGCAAAAATCCCAATTAGGAAAATATATCTATTTAGTCACCATAACATAACATAACAGAAAAACCTTAATCCTAAACGCCCAAATGAGGGTACACAAGCAACAGCTGGCAGGAGGTTCAGCCACCAACCACTATGCCTCGTCAACGCCAGGCCCACACTACTCCCAACCTCATTTCTTATTTCCTCACTCCTCCCACAGCACCCTGACCATGTCAGAGCCTGAGTGAACATACAGGTAAGCCATATGAGAGCCTATGGCTTGAGTTGGATAAACAAAATGAGTGCACAACTACAAACTTATCTTAAATACACAGCATCTCCGACGCCAGCCTCTACACACCATGCTAACGTCACGTGACTCCCCCAAACCATGCTTACTCCGCATACCCAAACATCCTTGGAAAATAAATCATTAACAGAATTTCTTTATAATTACAGTTAGAGTACTTTAGAGTACCCCCAAATGCACATCATCAATTATAAAATTATTCTTTACAACTATAATATTCATACTATTATGGCACACTTCTCCACTATATGTACATTACGATGTCATGCAGAACCCTGCATAACACCCCCACTCCCAGACCATAGGTCTCACTCTGCTAGCGAGGTTCCTACGGACACCGCTAGGCAAAAAGAAAAAAAAAGAAAATAAGCCCCACATTAAGGTCTGAGGCAACGGGCAAAATGATAACTGGGGAATGACCAACATACAATCACGGTCTTTTGGTACTACAAATATGTAATATTAACAAACTGAGGTACTAGATTGCAGACACATGGAACTCGCCGAACATAAAAGTGATCAAGTTCTATGCCCAACGAGCTCACAGTCACACTCTTAGACAGCTGTTTTAGGAAAAGGCACCATTACAACACAGCACTGGCCAGGCGCTGGCATTGATGCATTTTATCTAAATTACATCAAGCAAACTTATAAACGAGCAAGTTAACTTTGTACAAAAGTGCCCCTGAGGAATGCCGTTTTATGAAGTAACACCAAAGTTCAGTATGTTGCAAGGCAGACCAAACTGTAGGTGCCACCAAAAAAACTTTTAAACAGTAAGTACATTTTCCAGGAGTTCAAAGAAAAGAAAAACAGATGTTACATGTTAAATTCTACTAAGAAAACAACATCACATTACCACTCCCATCTCACAGCAATCTTTAGTAAACAAAACAGGTTCCCCATGACACACCTCTGCGAGAATCAGGAGAGCACAGGAGAGGGGAAAATATCAGGCCCTCAAAAACAATGGGTGGATAGGCACATAAATCTTGTTGGTGGGACTGCGGCCGTAAAACCCTGGAGTCATCACTGAAGACCCCCAAAAGGTGGACCTCCCAGGCCGTCACCTACATGTCATTCCAAGGACCCTGGAGTCACCCCAGCGGTGATCCAAAAAGGAAAAAATTAAAAAAGAGTCCTGGAGAACCAAAACACCTCGGATCAAAAGACATGACCCAAACAGTGGAGGGCATCACCGCCAGTTCTACATTCACTAAATCGTTAGGTCCAACAGTCCCTATACCAACATAAAATAGAGGCGAGGCATTCCAGCCAACACCTAAAAAATGTAGCATACCTTACCTAGGCATGGCCCTTGATGTGACTACCCCCCTAAATACACACACACTAGGGAATCCTGATACCTCCAGCTCAACCTGCCCTTCTCCTTTGGGTGGTCCAGGGTTCCATCTACTCGTCTACTGCAAATCACTGCAAAATAAGAATAGATAAGTGATCTATACACTACATCGTGCACTTTAAACACGAGACAAGGCATCAGCAACCACATTCTCCGCTCCCTTCACATAATGAATCACAAGATTAAGAGGTTGGAGAAACAAGGCCCGCCTCGTAAGTCTCTGATTGTGGTTCCTCATTAAGTGAAGGAAACATAAAGGATTATGGTCACTATACACAGTTATAGGGTGAACTGATGATGATATATACACCTCAAAATGTTGCACTGCCAACACTAAAGCAAAAGCCTCCTTTTCTATGGTGGCATAGTGCTGCTGGTGTTTCTTCAGTTTTGCCGAAATGTAGCTGACTGGCAACAATTGTCCCTCTACTTCTTGCAGTAGTACAGCCCCAACACCAGTATCACTGGCATCTACTTGTAGAGAAAATGGCAATGTGAAATTAGGACTAGCCAGCACAGGAGCACTTGTAAGCAAAGCTTTTACATGTTCAAATGCCCTCTGACACTTCATATCCCACACAAGTCAGGGGCTAGTCAGGTCAGTGAGTGGAGAGATCACCTTTGACAAATTTGGACAGAACTTTCTATAAAATGTTACCATGCCCACAAAATGCATAACCTCCTTCCGGGTCTTTGGTACAGGATAATTGTCTATAGCCTCCACCTTGGCATTCACTGGGGCCACCTTCCCCTGGCCAATAACATGTCCTAGAAAAGTTACCTGGGCTTGCCCGAAAGCACTCTTTGCCAAATTAACTGTGAGCTGAGCACCAGCGAGTCTAGAGAAAAGCTCTCTAAGCTGCCTTACATGCTCTGACCAATAGTCGCTAAAAATAACCAGGTCATCAATATAACACCTCACGCCCTTTAGGCCACGTATAACCTCCTGCATTCTGCGTTGAAAACAGGAGGGTGCATTACGAAGCCCAAAGGGGAGAACTTTGCACTGAAAAAAAGCCCATCTGGCGTTACAAAAGCAGAGATGTCACTGGCACGTGGGGTTAAAGGTATCTGGTAATAACCCTTCAACAGGTCTAACTTACTTACATATTTAACTCCCCCCACTGCATCAATGACATCATCCATTCTAGGAAGAGGAAAACAATCAGCCTTACTTATTAAATTAACCTTACGATAGTCAGCGCACATCCTCATGGTGCCATCTGGTTTGGGAACCATCAGACAGGGGGATGCCCACTCACTCTCGCTTGGTATTATTAAATCATTGTCAAGTAAAAATTTCACCTCCTTCTCCATACTTTTTCTCTTTTGTGGGTTCATTCTGTAAGGGACCTGCCGAATTCGTTCAGCTTCCCTTACATCTATATCGAGGGGCTTTAGCTTGCTTACACGAGGGATATCCCCAAACAAATCCTCAAAATTCCAGAGAAGCTGAACCATCTCAGCAACCCTTTCCTTACTAAGACCTAACATACATTGGGAAGGATCTTTTAACAATGCCCTGTTACTAAGGTATACATCTATGGCCCCCTGCGCATCAGTGTCCACCCCTGGGTCACCTACTATATTTACACATGCCACACCTCTTTGGTGGTACCTTTTCAGCCTGTTTATATGTTCCGCCCGTTCAGACTTCTGTCGCCCAGGTGTGTGAATTCTGTAATTTTGATCTGTGACCTTTTCCACTACCTTGTATGGCCCACTGAACTTTGCTTTTAAGGCATTACCAGGCACCGGCTCAAATGCTAGTACCTCCTCTCCCACTTCAAAGGTACGAGGCACGGACTTGCGGTCAAATTGTTTCTTCATCTTGGTTTGGCTGATGTGCAGGTTCGCAGCCGCCAGATGCTTCATGTGAGCCAAACGGTCTCTGAAAGCGAGAAAATCCTCCGAGGGGGCAGCCTCACAATCTTCACCAAGCCAGTAATCCTTCAAAATCGTCAGTGGTCCCCGTACCTGGTGACCATAGATCAGTTCGAAGGGACTATAGCGTAATGAATCCTGAGTGCTGTCCCGCACGGCAAATAAAAGGAGGGGGATACCCTCATCCCAGTCCTTCTGGTACTGGGCACAATAAGCCTGCAGCATAGTTTTGAGAGACTGATGAAACCGCTCCACAACCCCTTGACTCTCTGGGTGATAGGCAGTGGAGGTCGTCATTTTAATATTAAACTCCCCCAAAACCGTGCAAAAATGTTTAGATGTAAAATTTGACCCCTGATCTGTTTGAATTTCCTTAGGGATCCCGACCTGCGTGAAAAATTTCACCAATGCTCTCAAGACCACGCGTGTTGTAATCTTACGTAGTGGAATGGCCTCCGAAAACCTGGTAGAGGAACAAATAATAGTAAGTACTGGTTTCCCATCTTGGTCCTGGGTAGCGGCCCCACACAATCCACCACCAGCCTGCTAAAAGGTTCTCCAGCTACTGTAATAGGGTTAAGAGGGGCAGGTTTAATTCCCTGATTAGGTTTTCCTACACTTTGGCAAACTGGGCATGATTCTACATACTTACCCACTGAGTCCCATACCTGGGGCCAGTAAAAATGTTTAGAAATCTTGCCCATAGTTTTTTTAACACCTAAATGTCCTCCCATGGGAACATCGTGGGCCAAACACAAAACCTGATACCTAAATGGTTCCGGCACCACCACTTGGTAGAGTGCCTGCCGTGCTCCATCATTAGATGTCGCATCCGATAGGGTCTTTCGCATTAAAATACCGTCTGCAAAAAAGAAACATTTAGTTAGTTGAGAGGCCTCTTCCTCGGTAACAGCAGATGACCGAATAGCTTTTAGGGTGTCGTCACACCCCTGGGCCTCGATCAGCTGCTCTCGAGTAGGAGTCGCCCACCCCCTATACCAGCTCCAAGACCCCCACTCAAACAGGGTCTTGCCTGGGATGGTTCATCACAACCCCGAGCCAACTGCAGGCTAGGCTCGAGGAATAGATTTCCCAAACCCAAATCATTCCCAGGATCTAACGAGTCACAGAGAGAGACTGCCCTCTTATCTTTTGACATTTTCCTGGTTACTGCATACACCGGAAATAACTCGGGCAAGGTATCCCTAGCTTTTTCCTCCCAACTCTGTGAGGCTGGGTCCCTCCAAACCAGAGGTTCCTCACTTTCAAGACAACCCATGACATTATTGCCTAAGAGTAGGTCAACCCCTGCACAAGGTATATCCTCTGTGATACCTACAGCTAAGTAACCACACTGGTATGCAGACTCCACCCATAACCTGTGCACTGGAGTCTTGACAGGGCATCCTGTAATTCCTTTGAGCAAAACGTCCAACCCAGTGTATGTGTCATCCGACACTGGCAGTATGCCCCTACGAAGCAAAGTGTACGTGCTACCAGTGTCCCTCAAAGACATAACACCTGTTACCCTACCTTCATTTTGGTGTAAGGCCACGGTGGACTTGCTTGTAAAGACCTTCATCCGAGGGTCCAAACCTGCTGAGTTACCTGATATACCCGGAGATGGTGCTTCAATATTAGCTACCGTGTGGGTACCTGGTGTATCTACCTGAGAAACTCCAGCAAGCGCCTGATCTCTATGCATCTTCTTGCAATACGGCTGCAGATGGCCCTGTTTATGACAATAAGTACAGTAATATGGTTTAAAGGCCCCCTGCCATTTTGACCTAGGTTGAATCCCTTGGTTCAGGGGAACTGGGCTAGTCCCACCTGTTCCTTGTAGTCCTGGACCTGTGACAGCTGACTTAAAACCTCCTCGAGTGGGTACTGGTAAATTAGGGTTATTAAAACTCTTGTGGTTATTAGGCTGATAGATGGGTGGCTTAAACTTCTGAAATTTCTTATTCCTATTGGTGGGTGGAGAAAACTTACCATTATTAGTATGTGGGGTGTGGTAACTACTACCAAATTTTTGGTTAGCTAAAAATCTGTCACCCAGCTCTAAAGATCAAGATCCTTCTCCTCAAGATATGCCTTAAGGTCAGATGGAACATTTCCCAAAAGATCCTCTAACAAAATTAAGGTAATTACACCTTCATAATTGCCTACCACCCCCTTTGAGCGACACCACCTATTTAGAAGTGACATCTTCTCCTTACCATATTCCACCAAAGACTGCCCTGACTGAAACTTTAGTCCTCTGAATTTCTGCCGGTACCTTTCCGGCAACATTTGATAAACCAGTAAAACTACCTCTTTTAGCTTATGATAATCAGAAAAGGCAGATCCTTCTAAAGAACTAATAGACTGTAACCCTTTACCAACTAATTGGGTTCTTGCTAATGTCGCCCATTCCTTTTCCGGCTAAACTTGGGATTTGGCTGTACTTTCAAATAACAGAAAAAACTGGTCTAGGTCTTTCTCTAGGAATTTGGGCACAAATTTTATGGCTTTATCCAAATGAAAAACATCTACCCTTGTGTCTGTGTCTGGGTGAGAAGCAAGCTGCCTCTCTTTAGCTCTTTCTTGAGCTCTAAGCTCCTCTAAAGCTCTCTGTTCCTGGATCTTTGTGCGCTCAATCCTTAACCGTTCCTTTTCTTCTGCAACTAGGGCTAATTTCATTTGTAAAATTACTACTTCCTTATCCAGGTCCCTATCATGGGGATTTGATTCAATGTCACCTTCCAAATGCATGTCATCCTCAGAATTTTCACCAGTGTCAGCCATTTTGGGAAATAATAGCACCAAATCTTACTACCAGCCACAGAACTTACTGATATAAAATAATAAAGCACACAGCAAGGTACATATACTGAAGTAGTATATTCACAAGGAGTTGTCATGTGACTCCCTCAAATTAAACAGGATTGCACACAAAAAGAAAACATTGGCAGAAAAAAAATAAGAGCTACTGCACCTGCAAAGGTAAATTATTCCCAGAAATTTAGATGAACATAACCCCCTAAAAATCAGCAAGATTGTACCTGCAAGGGTAAATTATGCACAAAATATCAAGTATTAATAACACCCTAAAAATCAACAATATGGCACAGAAAGGTAAATTATTTATAGAGTATTAATTAATAATAACAACCTAAAACCAGCAATATTATACAGAAAGGTAAATTATTCACAGGGTATTAATTAATAATAACACCCTAAAAACCAGCTATGTTGCAAACAAAGGTAAATTATTATTTTAGTGTGAGTGTTATAGCGAATGCTTCCTCTGACCAACCCAGTAAAGAATGATTATTGACTTTCCTGGTTGCAAACTTGATTTATCACATAAAATTTGATAATTCTCCCATATACAGGCCCCCATGTTATGCAAATATGTGGGATAGCTGGGGGCTTGAGCCTGGTCTAAGGGCGAAGGTAAAAGTTACACACATACTAGCCCAAATCGGCCACCCAGGGCTATCCCAGACAAAACAGAAAGCGCTAAACTGGTATGTGTACTTAAAGGGGGTGGGTAACAAGAGGGTTAAGCAAAAATCCCAATTAGGAAAATATATCTATTTAGTCACCATAACATAACATAACAGAAAAACCTTAATCCTAAACGCCCAAATGAGGGTACACAAGCAACAGCTGGCAGGAGGTCCAGCCACCAACCACTATGCCTCGTCAGCGCCAGGCCCACACTACTCCCAACCTCATTTCTTATTTCCTCACTCCTCCCACAGCACCCTGACCATGTCAGAGCCTGGGTGAACATACAGGTAAGCCATATGAGAGCCTATGGCTTGAGTTGGATAAACAAAATGAGTGCACAACTACAAACTTATCTTAAATACACAGCATCTCCGACGCCAGCCTCTACACACTATGCTAACGTCACGTGACCCC
Source organism: Cherax quadricarinatus (assembly GCF_038502225.1). Lineage (NCBI taxonomy): Eukaryota > Metazoa > Arthropoda > Malacostraca > Decapoda > Parastacidae > Cherax > Cherax quadricarinatus. Next base: position 15,460,123 of record NC_091302.1, on the reverse strand, counting down.
CAAACCACGCTTACTCCGCATACCCAAACATCCTTGGAAAATAAATCATTAACGGAATTTCTTTATAATTACAGTTAGAGTACTTTACAGTACCCCCAAATGCACATTATCAATTATAAAGTTATTCTTTACAACTATAATATTCATACTATTATGGCTCACTTCTCCACTATATGTACACTACGATGTCATACAGAACCCTGCATAACAGGTATGGTATTTTTTTTCCCTCTATCCCCAGTTGGCAGGGATAGAGTGAGAGAGAGAGAGAGAGAGAGAGAGAGAGAGAGAGAGAGAGAGAGAGAGAGAGAGAGAGAGAGAGAAAGGATGGGGGAGCACATTCTTCTTTACTGTTGTGGAGTCAGATATCTTGTATCAGAAGACAGTCCCCCTTGAACATTTTAGTAGATTGTCCTCTGTAGATTACCTCGATGCAGATTAAAAATTCTTCCTTTATATCCTTTCGCATATACTTTTATGCACCCAAGAACTTTTATGCGATCACTGCTCTCTGTGTGTGTGTGTGTGTGTGTGTGTGTGTGTGTGTGTGTGTGTGTACTCACCTATTTGTACTCACCTATTTGTGGTTGCAGGGGTCGAGTCACAGCTCCTGGCCCCGCCTCTTCGCTGATTGCTACTAGGTCCTCACTCTCCCTGCCCCATGAGCTCTATCATACCTCGCCTTAAAACTATGTATGGTTCCTGCCTCCACCACATCACTTTCTAGGCTATTCCATGGCCTGACTACTCTATGACTGAAGAAATACTTCCTAACATCCCTTTGATTCATCTGAGTCTTCAACTTCCAATTGTGACCTCTTGTGTCTGTGTCCCATCTCTGGAACATCCTGTCTTTGTCCACCTCGTCTATTCCGCGCAGTATTTTATATGTCGTTATCATGTCTCCCCTGACCCTCCTGGCCTCCAGTGTCGTCAGGCCGATTTCCCTCAACCTTTCTTCATAGGACAATCCCCGTAGCTCTGGGACTAGTCTTGTTGCAAACCTTTGCACTTTCTCTAATTTCTTGACGTGCTTGACTAGGTGTGGATTCCAAACTGGTGCTGCATACTCCAGTATGGGCCTGACGTAGATGGTGTACAGAGTCTTAAACGAATCCTTACTGAGGTATCGGAACGCTATCCGTAGGTTTGCCAGGCGCCCGTATGCTGCAGCAGTTATCTGATTGATGTGCGCCTCAGGAGATATGCTCGGTGTTATACTCACCCCCAGATCTTTTTCCTTTAGTGAGGTTTGCAGTCTTTGGCCATCTAAACTATATTGTGTCTGCGGTCTTCTTTGCCCTTCCCCAATCTTCATGACTTTGCATTTGGCAGGGTTAAATTCTAGGAGCCAGTTGCTGGACCAGGCTTGTAGCCTGTCCAGATCTCTTTGTAGTCCTGCCTGATCCTCGTCCGATTCGATTCTTCTCATTAACTTCACATCGTCTGCAAACAAGGACACTTCTGAGTCTATCCCTTCCGTTATGTCGTTCACGTATACCAAGAACAGCACAGGTCCTAGGACTGACCCCTGTGGAACCCCGCTTGTCACAGGCGCCCACTCTGACACCTCGTCGCGTACCATGACTCGTTGTTTCCTCCCTGTCAGATATTCTCTGATCCATTGCAGTGCCTTTCCTGTTATGTGTGCCTGGTCCTCTAGCTTTTGCAGTAACCTCTTGTGAGGAACTGTGTCGAAAGCCTTCTTGCAGTCCAAAAATACGCAGTCGATCCACCCCTCTCTCTCTTGTCTTACTTCTGTCACCTTGTCATAAAACTCTAGTAGGTTTGTGACACAGGATTTTCCTTCCCTGAAACCGTGCTGGTTGTCAATTATACACTTGTTTCTTTCCAGGTGCCCCACCACTCTCCTCCTGATGATCTTCTCCATGACCTTGCATACTATACACGTTAGAGATACAGGTCTGTAGTTTAGTGCCTCATGTCTGTCTCCCTTTTTAAAAATTGGGACTACATTTGCCATTTTCCATACCTCAGGGAGTTGCCCAGTTTCAAATGATGTGTTGAAGATCTTTGTTAATGGCTCACACAATATCTCTGCTCCCTCTTTAAGGACCCATGGAGAGATGTTGTCTGGTCCCACCGCCTTTGAGGTGTCAAGTTCGCATAGCAGCTTCTTCACCTCCTCCTTGGTTATATGTACCTCATCCAGCACTTGCTGGTGTGCCCCCCTGTTCTGATTTCTTGGAGTCCTACTGGTTTCCACTGTAAATACCTCTTTAAATCTTGTGTTGAGCTCCTGACATACCTCTCGGTCGTTTCTTGTGAATTCCCCATCACCCTTCCTCAGTCTGATTACCTGGTCCTTGACTGTTGTTTTCCTCCTGATGTGGCTGTACAACAGCTTCGGGTCAGTCTTTACTTTTGATGCTATGTCATTTTCATATTGTCTCTGAGCCTCCCTTCTTATCTGTGCATATTCGTTTCTGGCTCTTCGGCTGATTTCTTTATTTTCCTGAGTTCTCTGTCTTCTGTACCTTTTCCATTCTCTATTACACCTAGTTTTTGCCTCCCTACACCTTTGGGTGAACCAAGGACTCGTTCTGTTCTTCCCATTATTTCTGTTTCCCTTGGGAACAAACTTCTCCTCTGCCTCCTTGCATTTTGTTGCTACATAATCCATCATTTCTTGTACTGGTTTTCCTGTCAGTTCCCTCTCCCACTGAATGTCTTGAAGGAAGTTCCTCATGCCTGAGTAGTTCCCCCTTTTGTAGTTTGGTTTTTCCCAGCCTATTCCTGCTACTCTCTCCACTTGGAGCTCAACTATGTAGTCGAAGCACAGAACCACATGATCACTAGCTCCCAGGGGCCTTTCATACATGATACCCTCGATGTCCGAACTACTCATGGTGAATACAAGGTCCAACCTTGCTGGTTCGTCCTCTCCTCTCTCTCTGGTAGTGTCTCTAACATGTTGATGCATGAGGTTCTCCAGTACCACATCCATCATCTTGGCTCTCCATGTTTCGGGACCCCCATGGGGCTCCAGGTTTTCCCAGTCAATCTCCTTGTGATTGAAATCACCCATAACTAGTAACTTTGCTCCCCCCATGTGTGCTCTCCTGGCCACCTCGGCTAGTGTGTTGATCATTGCTCTGTTGCTCTCATCGTATTCTTCTCTTGGCCTCCTGCAGTTCTGTGGTGGGTTGTACATTACTGCAATTATCACCTTATGTCCCTCAGACTGGATTGTTCCTACTAAGTAGTCCCTTTCGCCCATGCCATCCATTCCTTCCATTTTCTCAAAACCCCACTGGTTTTTAATGAGCAGTGCAACTCCTCCTCCCCCTCTCCTCCCTCTGTCTTTCCTGAAGATTTGATATCCGGATGGAAAGATTGAATCTGTTATTATTCTGGTGAGTTTTGTTTCTGTGAGTGCTATTATGTCTGGGGATGTCTCTTTGATTCTTTCGTGCCACTCCTCATACTTGTTTGTTATTCCATCTGCATTTGTATACCACACCTTCAACTTCTTTTCTAAGACTGTGGTCTGGGAAGTATATTGGGGTTGGGGAAGTGGGAGACCTGGTAAGGAACTATGGGTTGTTGCTGTGGGGGTGAAGTTTGTAATGTAGTGGGTGGGGGCATTGGATGTGGCATGGGTGTTTTGATTTAGAGTGTTTGGTTGCACTGGGGTTGACCTGGTTGGGAGGCTTCTATAGAAAGTTGTGAGGGAGGCTGTATTAGATCTTCTTCCTGGGTCTGGGATCTCCTGTCTGTCTTCTCCATCCCCTCTCTTTCCTCCTTTCGCCTTTGTACCATCTCTCTCAGTTTCTTCCTTTCTTCTTGTGTTCTGTCGCGGTCGAGATACACCCTCCTGTATGCCGTCATGTCCCTTAATCGTGCTTTCTCCTGCAGTATCCTGGTCCGAGTCGCTTCTGCCTTGAAGGTCACTCTCACTGGCCGGGTTCTTTTTTTTACAAACCCCCCTATTCTCCGAAAATTTTCCAGCTGGGTCATATCGTCTTCTCCTATTGCTTTCATGATGCTTTCAATTGCTTTTTTTTCCCCTTG
>NC_091302.1:15398588-15453588 GCF_038502225.1 Cherax quadricarinatus | reverse complement strand
TTGTGTTTGCGGGGTTCGAGAATCGGATCCTGACCCCGCCTCCTATGTACTTTGATTGGCATCAGTGACTTCTCGATGCTGCATAATGAAAAGCAGGGACGCCATCAGTGCACTAAGAGACAACAAAATAAACGTCAGGGGCCCAAAACTGTTCAATTGCCTCCCAGTGTACATAAGGGATATTACCAATATACCCCTGGCTGTCTTCAAGAAGGTGCTGAACAGACACCTAAAGTCAGCATCTGACCAGCCGGACAGTAGTTCGTATGTCGTTTAGAGTGCGGCCAGCAGTAACAGGTTGCTTGATCGGGCCTTCATCCAATGGGAGACCTAGTTACGGACCGGGCCGCGGGGGAGTTGACCCCCGCAGTCCGGTCCGTGTATTGTAGGTATACCACTGCCTCATTTAAGTCATTCTACTTCTCAACCACCCAAAGAAATATTTCTTTGCATCCCTTTTGACACATCTTCATCTTGCATATGTCACTCTGTTATATGGTTTGTTTGCAATTCTAGCAATGTGCTTTGCGTTACATTTACTTCCAGGTGCTTTTCATTCTTTTACAGCTACAGATTTTTACCGCCAATGCTGTAATCTGTGTCCGGTAAGCCTCTTTCTCCAAAACGCGGAATGTTGCAATTATTTTCATTGAACTCGAGAAGCCACACTATGACTACATCTGCACTAGGTTGAGTTCTCTCTAGAATTCATCAGTGTTTTCAATTCGTCGTTTCCATCTCATTGCATTCACATAGAAAATATGAGATCGCCTGTGGCATATCGTTCTCGTATATTAGGAACAATTGTGGTATTAACACTGATCCCCGAAGAACTCAACTCGGTATTCGTTCCCATTCTGATGTCTCATCCCTTACCGTTACTTTGTTTTCTGTTATTTAGGTTCTACTTGACCCATTGCAGAACCCTTAAATTTTGCTTGTTCTGATTTCCGAACTATATCAAGGGCTTTCCTACAGTCCAAGAAAATGCATTCCACCCAAACCAATCTTTGTTTAATCTCTGTGACTCTGTCGTAGAATTTAAGCAAATTCGTAGGAGAGGATTTTTCCCCTCCTTAAATCTGTACTGGTGTCCTGTAAAGAATCTTCTCTTCAAGTTTCTCAGTAATTTTTATCTTGCTATTTTTTCATGGACTTTTGATAACATGCATGGTAGAGATTGAGCTGTAATAATTCAAGACCTTTTTATGTCTTCGTTTTAATAAATGGGGATCTCATTTGCCCTTTTTTTCAATTTTATGGCAGCTGTCCTGAATATACCTCTGCTGAATGGTCATAGTTGTAACGCGCCTTCTCTCAGTACTCATGGAGATATAAAGATATATAGTCTCATCACTTTTCTGTGTTAATGCTCTGCAGTACCTGTTGCTCTCTTGTGACTACAGTGTCTTGTCTCCACTTTCTTCAGTAAACATTTTGAATCTTTTGCCAGGCACTTCAAACACTTCTCTGTCAGCCTGTCAGCGTCGCTTCCATCTTCATCAGACTTGTCACTTGTGCCTTCAGAGTCGTCATTTTTCTTATGTCACTGTGCAGAAACCTTGGTAACTTTTAGCCTTTGATGATAAATAATTTTCAAACAATGTTTCTCCTCTTATTCTTGTGTATTCTTCTCTGTCTGCAGCTTATATACAAGTTTTCTGAATTCTGATTTGCTCTATACTTTTTGTCCAAGCTCTCTTGATTCTCCACTTAACCTCTTTGCATTCTCTTGGTTTATCCTGAATTTTTCCCCTCTTCATGTTTGGTATGAATCTTTCCTTTGCCTCTTGGCACTTTGACTATTGCTTCTATCATTTTATGTAAAGTTCTGACTTTCAAGTTCGCATTACCATTCCACTTCACTGAGAAAATTATCAGGATATCAGAGTTCACTAGTCTGTTGTCTCATTATCTGTTATTTCCTTTAATTCTTTATTCTAATTTCCAAAAGACTGATGGCTCCCATTAATTCCCCTTAAATAATGTCTGCAAAATATACTCAGAGGCATCCCTGTTCGCAGATGTGAAACTAATGAGAATACAAACAGGTAAGGACCAGGAAAAACTACAAATGGCCCAGACAGGTTGCAGGTGTAGTCAGACAAATAGGTGTTAGAATTTAATCCCAGCAAGTGCAAAGTTATGAAGATTAGATGGAGTATAGGCTCGGGAAGCAAAGACTGCAAACCTCATTCAAGTACGTCGAGGTGAGCATTGTACCTAGAATTTCACCTGAGTACATAAACGGAATATCTCCTATACCAAACTATGGTTTAGCAACTCAAAGTTTTTAGGAACATAAGCAAGGAGTCATGCAGGACATTGTACATAGTATATGCCAGGTCTTTACTGGAGTATGCAGCACACCTGATCAGTCATGTGAAGAAATAAATCTTGGAGCAAAGGGGTGAATGCTTTCAGGAGAGCTCGATGGAGCTAAACCTTGTTCACATTATAGGAAAGTAGGATTAGGGGTTATTTGATAACGTACAAATTACTGAGAGAAATTCATGAGGAGGACAAAGACAAATTGTTCGAAAAGCGGAAAACAGGAAGACGAGGGTACAACTGGATGTTGAAACCCGAGAGGTGTCAAAGGGATGGGATATTAGGTAATATTTTTTCAGTCTTAGGATGAACAGTAACTGGAATGCCCTGGGCTGTGTAGCAGATGTGGGATCCATACACAGCCTTAAGAAGATGCACAATAAGATTCTCTAAGCCAGGAGAAAGTAAACCCAGAAACTACCAGTGAAGAGGCGTGGTCAGGGACCAAGACTACATCCCTGCAGCCACATATAGGCGAGCATATACAGACGTGTGCATGCAGTCATGCGAACACTCGTACACACACACACACACACACACACACACACACACACACACACACACACAAAACACTGGAAATAAAAGGCAATTATTCACTGATCAGAAAATTAAAGAAACGTTTCATCCCAAGTGGCATCGTCAGTTCTGATGCTGAGAAGCTAAAACGTATGGTGGAAGAGGTCAGGAGAGCACAGGTTACAAATTAAGTAACATATTTAAAGTTAACATCTTGGATAATCTTACAAGATAATATTACTGGTTAAATAAGTATTAATATGCATAATGCGGTAGACCTCTTGCAATGCTCCTGGGACAATAGTGTTATCTGGAGAGGTTTTGGATATTCTTTAGCTGCCTGATTTATGTTACTGCTGCTTCCAGGCACTTGCGTCTGTACAAATAATTTTTGGGTATTATTAGATTGGCTTCAGTGGCTTATATGTATCCCTCTGTTCTGTTATGTATGCAGGCGTTATTTCGGTTGTTCTGTCTGAAGTATTTTGGTGTTCTCGACGTTTGAATGCAAGTGACCTTGATATTTAGCTTACATTTTGTTTCAACCTCTACAGGAAATGATGTATTCGATAACTTCGTTACTGGTATGTTATCTGGGCTTGTTCTTATTTTTCACCAATTCTTGGATGTATATCGAGGTGCTCATGGCTATGAATGGATGTCCGTTTCTCATTAGTTATGCCACCACCTCCACCACCACCACCATACATCACAAGACACGTTGCTCACTGGCAAAATGATGTGTTTGACGAGCGATTTTGATGTGTTATCTATGACCGCAGACCACATCCGTCTCTGGCATCTTAGTATTCTCTCCCTCAGTTTTTCCTCTTTCACAGTTCTGTATCTTTCCGCCTGCCTTAGCTTGGTTTCTATTTCATAATCCTCTCTCTTGCCATATCTGTTTGTTGTAAGTCAATTTAACTGGGTGTATTTTTCACCCTCTAGTACTTTTTAAGTCTCTAAAAAAAGTGTCACCTGGTTTGCTTCGGCCTCCCGACTTATCAGTTTAATGAATACTTTGAATCTCCTCTTCGTCTGCCTCCCATATTTCATCACGAGTCCTCCATTCAGCCTGAAGCTCATAGATAATCAACGACCCTTCTCCTACTCCATCTTCCATTCCCTCCAGATTTAGTACTTTGATCAGTTCTTTGCTTTTCCTCTTACCAACTGTACCTTCCAGTTACCTGAGAATATTTCAGCAAAGGTCTTGTTTGCTCCCTCATCTCATCCTGTTCCCTCACCTGCTATTATTTTTGCCTACTACTCATTCCTCATTCCTTTGTTCTCCTCTAGTTCCTTTCTCAACTCTCCTATATCTGTGTCTAAGCATTGTGCTTTTCCTTCAATGATTGTAGCTTTCATTTACCTTTCTATTCTTTCTATAGATATCTTCTCTATCTTTTCCTCCATCTCTTTGGGAAAATAAAAATTCCTCTATTCTTCTGTCTGTTGTCTAAAATTGTATAATATAAATTCGTCAGTCCACCCACGTTCTGATGCTTCCTCCTCCTGTTAGCTTTCAGGTTCCCATTACTTAATTGCTCAAATATCACCTAGGCTGGTACAGTAACGTCCTCTGATTGCAGGTTACACTGATGAAGGAGCCTCCAGTCCCTGCCCTAACATATGTATAGACAGTTTTTTACAGATCTGAGTGAGTGAGTCTGTCTGTATCTGTCTCTGTCTGCCTGTTGTTGCATGGGATCGATTATCATCTCCTGGCTCCATCTCTAAACTTGCCTCTCTTCGGATGTACCTCCTCCTAACCTCCTGATTCCAGTCATGCCTGTTCGTAAGAGAATGTAGGAATCCTTCCTCCTCTAACTCATCATCCAGGTCATTCCTAGTCCTTCTGAGACTGACGAAATACTTCTTGACATCACTTATTTATTTGTATTCTCTTGCACCTGTTCCCCGCCTTACGACACTGTTCCTGTTCTCCCTGTAGATTCCACTGAACACTTAGCAAGTTATTAATATAGTTCCCTCTGTGTCATCGTCTAATGAGTAAGATACACTATAGTTCTCATAGTTCTGGTACTAGTTATGTACAAACCTTTGCACTTTCTCTGGTATCGTAACATGTTGCAAGTGTGGGCTCTGTGCTGGTGCTGTAGTATCCAAGATAGATATGAACAGGATTCCGAATAACTCTGTTGAGATTCCTCTAAGCCACAGTTAGGTCTGTCAAACGAGCTTTCGCTTCAGAGGTTATTTGATTGACGTGTATCCCCATTGTACCTATTTTCCGCCACACCAGTAATCTATGACAGACCTGTAATTTTTACTGAGTACTTTTGTTATGCCTTTCCTGGTTCTTCTGTCCTCTTATGTCGTTGGAGTAGTTGTTTTAGCCTTTCTTCACAACTCATACCACATGGCTCTGTAACCAGCCTCATTTCAAATCCTTGCACCCACTCCAGCCGGTTATCACAAGTTGCCTTCAGGGAAGTAATTCGAGTTTTCCATAACAGCTGGCGATCAAACAGAAGACCGAGAAACCTGACCGTATTACATTCAGGGTTATGGGAGCCATAGAGGTACAATGGAGTATCAGAGGCAACAGAGAGTCTAGTGAAAGTAATTTGATGAGGCTGTTACTAGGGGACAGTCAGCGCCTGTACAAGTTGAAGGAAAGTCATCATCAGCATAGAGCGATGATCAATTATTAGATGGGAGAACAGAGGCCAGATCGTTTACAGCAAGTAGGAAAAGAGTGGTGCTAAGGACACATCCCTGCGGGACACCTTCAGCTTGGACGAAGTCCGTGGAAACCAAATTATTAACCCGAACACGGAAATGTCTCTCGGAGGCCTCGGAGGCCTCGGAGGCCCAAAGAATGAGCTTGGGTCAAAGTGCTATATCTCCAAGTAGTATAATATGCATTTTCAAGATAAAAAAACGGCTGCAATAAATGAGTAGTTACTAGCAAAGGCATTACGATCATAGATATCTAAAAAAATGAAAGGTCAATAGTGGAGCGGCCCTTACGAAAGCCAAATTGACTAGTGGAGAAGCTACTGTCTCTAAATACCACACCAAATGTCTATTCAATAGGCGTTCCATCAACCTGCAAATTGCACTGGCAAGAGCAATGGGACGATAGTGTGAGGCTTCCTGAACTGAGGTACCTGGCTTACGAAAAGGCAGAGCGACGGCAGTTTTCTAGAGCTGGGAAAGAACCCCTTGCGACCAAATAATATTAAAAAGGAGTAAGAGGACTGCGAGGGTTGACAGACGTAAATGCTGAAACATACGAATATGAATGCCATTAACCCCAGCTGCCGATGATCGGCAAGTGGAAAGTGTTGACTAGTTCTAGAAGAGTTAAGACACATTATAGATTGAGCCCCTGACAGATACGGACAAGATGATTTCCAATTTCTGTGGCAACCTTAAGAACCAGAGCCGGGTCGAAGTGATGGTAGAAACATAATCCTGCCATCAAGTGTAGCTCCTCGGATGCCTCATTGGGCAACCGCCCTCGCCTGCTAAAAATCATGGAGTCGCTCTGTGGTCCTGTTATGAAGATATCGGCCCCATGCAGCAGGTTTCAAACGCAATGCACGAGCACAAGCAAGAGACCACCAAGCAATGCATTTCTGAGGGGTGCCTACCTGAGGTTTAAGGGATTGCATTCGAGGCTGCGGTTAAACCCAGGTCAAAAATATTTGTGATAGTTCAGCAGTTGAGGACAAAGGATAAGGTTCTTTTCTAAAAACAGTTTGATGTGAGTAAAGAGCCTATTTCTCCCATTCAAACTGCCAACTTGGGCTACCAGGAGGTCGAGTATATGCATGAGAAGTAAGCAGGATAGAAAAATGATGGCTGTCATGTAAATCAGAAAGCACAGACCTGATAAAGTAGAACTCAGTTGAAGAGTAGATGCCGTCTGCAGTGTTATGCAGCGAAGTATGACCAAGGACCCTTATATCGCACGCGAAGTGCACTTTCAACAAAATTCCCATTAGGAAAAGGATGAATGTAATAAGATATAGCCCGAGATGGGACGGAAAACATCAGAGCGCAATTTTGGTTCTTGCAAACAGACACAAAAAGACAAAACTGGAAGAGCAACATCTGTAGCTCACCCCAATTACCCCTGAGACCTCGAATATTCCACTTTAAGTCGGAATTTGGCAGTGGAGGGAGATGTAGCTTGAGTAAAAAGAGGAGAGACAAGGGAAGACACCAAAGAAGGGTTAGAGGTGTCTTAACAAGTAGAAACTTCAGGAGGGACAGACGAGGGAGCAACTGTATTTGGGGGTGGGTGAACCTCCACAACAGAATCAGATGTACGTTTGTTAATGTCATGTGGTTTGGGGGCTGAAGGAGACTTTGATGTAGATGTAGAGTTTGGAGAAGAAGATAAATGTGGTGTCAAATGGGGGTGCGTAGATGTTAGAACATGTGAATGGGAAGGTGAAGAATTAGGGACAGGAAGTGAACCATTTCGGTGGACAAAAGAGAGGGTGGCCGGAAATCCGCCACAAGACATATCTCCATCGGCCACCACCTCCCAGAACCGACAGGACACCTTTAGCCACCCCCTCCCCCCAGAACCCAGAACTCCGGAGGGATATCGGGACATACCCAGATGACCAGATTACACGGTAAACAAATCCACCACCAAGGACCTCAACGGAATGGGACGGATATCGCCACCTTTCTCTAACCTAGGAGCTAGAATTTCAGAGGGGAAGACCCCAAAGGTCAAAAGCAGGAGAAGGAGAGTGGAGAAAGGGGAATGATGGGGTAGAGAAGTGGGGTAATTAGGTTCAGTCAGAGGAAGAAGACCGAATGGTCCAATCCCTCGGACCAAAAGCCTCTTCGCCGCACCATGGAGCCCCTCGTTGAAGAAGCCAAAATCCCATTAAATCTTATTGCTTTTCAATAATAAAGCCAAAACAAATCCTCTTGCCTTACAAACTAAAAACCCATAACAAAACCTTAAGGTTCGAGCGTATCCCAAGCCACCAGGAACTCTGTGTAACCGAATTAACCTACTGAAAAGGTGTCATAGGTAAAAATTATGGTCATAGATGGGAGAGAAAAAACTTAGCTAGAAGGAAAGTGAGAGTTGCAAGATGAAAGATCCGGGAAACCGACTAAGATAAACGCCACAACACAGCTACTTTCCCGGTGAAAGTTGAAACATGACTGAAGAGGAGGGAACTACGTGACGTCTCGGATCTCCCCCCCCTCCACCCAAAAAAAAAAAAAATCAGCATATTTTTTAATGTTATTTTCCAATAAGATAATCCACACGCTTACTGAAGGATATAAGCATTAATAATAATTTGGATACATGTTATATAAAGGTTTAAAAATATTCTAAAGTTAGTTGTTGCTATAACGTTATTGAATACATTAACGAATTAGTGGATGTCATTGAGAACGATAATTGAAAACTCTCACCAATTTGTTTTATTTATTGCATATATCCTTCTCGTAATCCCGTTGTTATTTTTGTTGATAAATATATTGATATATCTTCACCCCATCACATAATGAGGGTTGTAAATCAACAAGTTGTCAGTCTGGACTGGAAACTAGTGACGTGGGACACAGCCTATAGACAAGTTATCTTTTTTTTCTTCACCAATTTAAAATATGTTTGCCTCGTTAAATAGAGACGAATGTATTAATAAAATCTTAAATACGGTAGAAGTGGCACTCTGACACTCACAAGTTGAAGATTTACGACGCTTATGAACTGAAGAATTTAGGAAGACGACATCCTAATTGCTTTTTTTTTATACCAGTGCTCTTAATTTATTCTGAGATAAACTTTTTTTTTTAATTTGTATTTAAACCAGTCATTAAATGTTCATTCAGATTTTCTTTTATAATTTTCGTTATTTAAATAGATTGAATAATTTGTGTGTGTGTGTGTGTGTTGATTGTAACAGCTTTCAATCACCCTCTCTAAGTTACCATTATGCTGGTGAGGGGCTTTTGATCCAGGGAAATGGATTTGGCAATGGATTTGGCCTTCTCTTCCTTGGATCAGATCCGAATGCCTTCGATTCTTTAGGTTCTAAGTGACCCCTATAAGTTTACAGCTTCCCCCCGAATAAAAATAAATATGAACCGCTCCTCCAATGAAGATTTAGATTGTTATTTACTGTACATCCACACTATCATTTATCCCTTAATTTACATCGCTAATTTAGTATCTAATTTAATATCTCCTCCCAAGTGTTTTACGTATTAATTTTGTCTTTATTCATAAAATTAATAATTACATAACTATCCAGTTTCATACTTTTACGGGTCCAATTTTTTTTAAGTGTTTAAAATGATTATAATGGGTTCCAAGAAGTTTTTTACTGTTTTACTTTTAAATTTTTTAACTTTTTTCCAAATAAAACATCTGTGTCATAAATCGGTGAACTTATTTTTATGAATAATGAAAATCGCTAATTCCTCCCAGTTTTCATGAAATGTCACCCCTAAATAAAAACTATGAATCACCATACATCAGTGTTACTACTCATAAGTAGAAACTCAGGAAAGTATTATTGGTCTTTACATTTCGATGGAGAGCGCATTGAGGAAAATGAATATCAGGTATTTGTACTTAAAAATGAAAGAACTGAAGTACATGTGGATGCACTGCATTTGTAAGATGGCAAGGCTGAAACTGCTGCTAAAGGAATGGCAAAAGTTACTGATGAATATAACTTATGGAAAGCAATAAAGATGATCATTGCTGATACAGAAAACGTTAACACAGGGAAAAAGAGTGGAGCTGTTGTCAAACTGCAACGAATGTTCTCAGAGAAGGGGATTAGCAAACCACAAGTTATCAGTTGTCAGCATCACGTTCTGGACAGGATTCTCCGTTTGGTAATGGATGAAAATTTTGGTACTGAAACCAATTCTCCGAACATCGAGTATCCATTTCAATCCCAACTGGTGAAAAATGATGAGGAACTAAAGGTAGAGTTTGTTAATGGAACAGAAGAGATCCTCCATAAATCAGAATGGTTAGATGATATGAAGATTTTGTACTAACACCAGTGTTTAGATTCTTTGAAGAAAAAGGGCATTTTGCTTTGATTACCTTAGGGAAAATTCCAAACATCAGCAATGTAAGGTGGAACTCAAGAACCATTCTAGCTGTTCTTACGTTCATTCTTATTCCTGCAAGACGGAAGACTTTGGAGAAGATATGCAGATTCATTGCATACACCTGGGCTGATTATTGGTTTACTGAAAAGATGCATGATGAAAATGACTTGAAGAATTTATCAGAAATATTGAACTCATTGAAAAATCACTGGAAGCAGGAGCCGTCCACACTCAATATACCAAGAAGTAATCAGTGTGCTGAACGTGCAATCAAAGTTATGCAGGAGCTGTATGCTGCCTGTAGAAACAAAAACAAACTGCAACTTCGGTTTATTCTAACCAATAAGTAGTAATATATGTACAAACATGATAACAATGATGCTGTAAGCTGTTTTATTTGTTATTAATATTACATGCAACATGCATTCAAGTTACTTGTTTTCGTTACTCTTCTCTTTTTTTAATTTAGGGGACACATTTCCTAAAAAAGATATTGAAATGAAAGGTCATTTCTTTGCTTTTAGGCAAAAGTTCATCTGATTAAGGTACAATAATATTACACTGTAATAAAGTTATAACCCCACTATAAATACCATTTATGTTGTAATACCCGATAACTTTAGTAAATAACTTATTTAAAAAAACTATTTTTCACTCATTTACCATCATTAAATTTTCCTATATTCCCTTTTACTCCATATATTTTTCAAACATTTCCTGTATTACAGACTTTCAATCTAGTCATTGGTATTTTCTTCATGTTACCTGCCTTCTGATTCTCTTCTCTTTCCACTTCATCTGTCTTCTTCCCCTTGTCTCTGAATTTTGTCTTCATAATAGTCCAGGATGAACCGAATCTTCATCTAAATTATCCTCGCCATATGGCAAGTTAATGGTGAATTTTTCTAAGTGTAATGACTTACTTTATCGGGGAATTAATCTGGATTCAAGGCTTCGACTTTGCCATGACTGGCAACTCAGCTTAAAATTATTTAAGTCTCAGATGAAGCCATTTGAAGGTTGCAACACTAACTACACGAACTTTGGAAGTGAGCAACTGTATACTTAATGTATCACCTAAAAAAAAAAGGCACTTGCAAACAGTATGCATCCTTCTAACTCAGTGGCTGGTATAAATGTGTGCAACTGACGGGCAGGAAATATATCTATCTCATGAATCCAATGTACTCATGAACATCACAACATACACACACACTTGTTTAAATTGCGCCAAAGTGGTTAGGCCACTTACCTTTAAAACCCTACTTCCCCCACCACCCTCCCAACCCTTTCCCATATTTCCATCCTTATCCATCCTTCTTCCTTCCCCATCTTACCAAATCTCGTACCTCGTACAGATTGTGTGTTGCGAGTTCATTGTTCTTAAAAGGGCCCTCCAAATCCAGATCTGGATGTTTCATGAACTTATATATTTGAAAACACTCCCTCCGAGAACCGACATAGTGTTTCCTGTGCAGACTACCTGTGAATGTAGAAGAAGCTCTGGCATCACTCAGGAATTTATATTACCTCACCAGCCTGACTTACCTTCGATCTCTTGGAGAGAGTGCCCAACCTCCAGAGGTTGGTTCCCTCCCTCCTAAGGAGGGTGCCAACCCTCCTGGGAAGGCTACTCTTTCTCTCCAGGGTATGGTTCCATCTCTCTGGGGGAGGGTGCTCAATGTCCAGAAGTAAATTTCATCTCCTGGGGCGAGTTTTCACTCTTCTTCGGCGAGACTCCTCGTTATCCTAGAATGATTCCCTCACTCTTCTTAAAAAAAGTTCTAAACTCTGCAGTGAGGCTCCTTCCTCTCGTGGGGTAAGCTTTCTCACTCTCCGGGAGGTGTGGTAAAGAGCGCTTCCTCTCATAGGTAATCCAGAAATATTCCTACCCTAATGATCTTTTTTTTTTGTGCGTAAATTGTAATGATACCAACATCCTAGGCTGCAATTTCATGCAAATTTAGCTAAAACTGACAAAATATTTTTTTTTTTTATTTTCAGCCAAAACAGGACTGCACAAAATATCTCTTATGGAACGTATCGTTCAAACGCAAATGTTACTTTCTCATTTAGAAAAGTATGAAAAGGTAAAGAACAATCTCCCAAAATCTGGCTTAAAAAATAAAAATATTACAAGAGATACTTGGGAGGGTTTTTTTGGACCATGAAGAATGTCGTCAACTAGTTGTGTCAGCCAGACTAGATCCACCACGGAAGGTGACGTCCTCTGGTCGTACGAATGAAAATCTAAGAATTTCAACTATTACTGAAGTTCACTAATAGTAAACTAGAAGAAAATTACATGTGAGAATTTAATATTATTATTATTATTATTACTATTATTATTATTATTATTATTATTATTATTGTTATTATTATTATTATTATTATTATTAACGTTTCCATAATATGTAAATATTTTAATATATTATTGCCTCCAGGAATATTATACTGGTAGTAATATGGTAAATATCAAAAGTGACATCTGTATTATAATTTATATTGGTGAGCGAGTAAATATTAAGTTCAATCGAGAAATTTAACAACATTAAGACGAAGGTCAACACCACCATTCCCTCCCCCAGGGTAGCACTCTTCCCCCAGGGTGACACTCTTTCCCTCAGTGTGACACTCCTTCCCTCAGGGTGAAACTCCTTCACTCACGGTGACACTCCTTCCCTCAGAATGACACTCCTTCCTCCAGGGAGACACTCCTTCCTCCAGGGAGACACTCCTTCCCTCAGGGAGACACTCCTTCCCTCATGGAGACACTCCTTCCCTCAGGGAGACACTCCTTCCCTCAGGGAGACACTCCTTCACTCAGGGAGACACTCCTTCACTCAGGGAGACACTCCTTCACTCAGGGAGACACTCCTTCACTCACAGAGACACTCCTTCACTCACAGAGACACTCCTTCTCTCTGGGCGACACTCCTTCCTCCAGAGAGACACTCCTTCCTCCAGAGAGACACTCTTTCCTCCAGGGAGACACTCCTTCCTCCAGGGAGACACTCAATCCTCCAGGGAGACACCCCTTCCCCCAGGGTGACACTCCTTCCGCCAGGACGACACTTATTCCCCCAGGATGACATTCGCCTTCCAGGGAAAGAGGTTCCTCGTCCTCCTGGGGGAGTGGCAGATGATCATCGTCCTGGGGGAGTGGCAGAAGATCCTCGTCCTCCTGCAGAAGTGGCAGATGATTCTCATCCTCCTGGGGGAGTGACAGAGGATTCTCGTCCTCCTGGGGAGTGGCAGAGGGTCCTCGTCCTTCTGGGGGAGTTGCAGAGGATCCTTGTTCTCCTTGGGGGTGGCAGAGGATCCTCGTCCTCGGGGTAGGGCACGGCACTGTCTCGTCTTCAGGGGGAGGGGCGCGGCACAGATTCATCGCCCTCCTAGGGGATGGCACAAACTCCTCGTTCTCCTGGGGGTGGCACAGACTCCTCGTTCTCCTGGGGAGTTGCGCAGACTCCTCATGCTCCTGGGGGTGGAACATACTCCTCGTCCTCCTGGGAGTGGCAGAGACTCCTCGTCCTCCTCGGGGGTTGGCACGGATTTCTCGTCCTCCAGGGGATTGTGGCACAGACTCTTCGGTTTCCTAGGAAGTGGCACAGACTTCTCTTCCTTCTGGGGGAGTGACACAGACTTCTCTTCCTTCTGGGAAGTGGCACAGACTCCTCGTCCTCCTCGGGGGTGACACCGACTCCCCGTCCTCTTCGAGGGTGGCACTGACTCCTCGTCCTCCTCGGAGGTGGCACAGGCTCCTCGTCCTCTTTGAGGGTGGCACTGACTCCTCGTTCTCCTCGGGGGTGGCACAGACTCTTCCTTCTCCTGGCAGGGAGGCACAGACTCCTCGTCCTTCTCTGGGGTGGCACAGACTCCCCGTCCTCTTCGAGGGTGGCACTGACTCCTCGTCCTCCTCGGAGGTGGCACAGGCTCCTCGTCCTCTTTGAGGGTGGCACTGACTCCTCGTTCTCCTCGGGGGTGGCACAGACTCCTAGTCCTCTTCGAGGGTGACACTGACTCCTCGTCCTCCTCGGGGGCGGCACAGACTCCTCGTCCTCCTCGGGGGTGGCACAGACTCCTTGTCCTCCTGCATCTCTTGCACTCAGCAGAGACTGAATCTGAATCAAGGTATATATTTAATTGCTTTAAAATATAAAACGTATATACAAAAAATAAAGAATTCTTTCTCCGTAAACCATGTGTGTCGTAAGAGACGACTAAAATGCCAGGAGCAAGGGGGCAGTAACCCCTTCTCCTACATAAATTACTAAATTCTTAAAGAAAAACTTCTGTTTTTCTTTTTAGGTCACCCTGCCTCGGTGGGACACAAGCAACCACACCTCGTATACTAAACGTTTCTCAAAGTTCTCCCTTCAATTGCGATACATGTGGAATTTGTTCCACTCATCTACTACTCTGTTTGCTAACTCAGCACTTCCTTATTTCGTTTTCAAATCCAGATTTGTCCATATGGAATTATTGGTACAAGTCCTGGCTCAGATGCATCTAGCACGCTAGTTATTTCCCTTTTATTTCCGTTTTCCTTTTGTACATTTCATTCCTATCAGCCGCTGTCAGTCTAGCACCGTAGGTAAAGTTTCTCAGTCATCGCATCTTCTTTATCCCTCTCTGTATGTTTTATTGCCCATTTAAGTCCATTGTATAATAAGATGAGCAGAACTGAGCATCGTATCTTAAGATTATATGAAAGATATAATGTTGAAGTATAACCTAAACATTTCTATTATTTATTCCACTTGATATGAAGCCAAGAAACCCATTAACTTTTTTTGTGCGAACACTTACGCAGTGTTGCCTCAGCTATAAATTTCTGATAACAAGATTTATTAAATAATTATAGCATACGCTTTGGCTAGGATCTATTATTTAGCTTATAGCCTCGAGACCTTAATTTGATATTCTCCTTTGGCTTACCATTTTCTTCTGTGACTTCACTCTTCAACTGAGAATATTGGTCAATAAAGTGATCCTCTTCTCTGATGATTCGCCTCTAAACGCCACTTTTATGCTAAAGGGTGTTTTAGTTATTGAAATTTTAGGTTACTAAAATTAGATCTAATTTCTCTATTATGAATTTATTCAACTTGGGCGGCTTTTACAACGATTATTAATATGTAACTATTTTATGATATTCTATTTTGTGAATATTTTCCTAATACATTTTGGCAATTTTTGCTCCCTCCTTCACTAATATTACCTCTATCTGCTATCAGTTTAATATAATCAATTTAAACATTAAACCTGGAGGGTTTATGTAATGCTGCTGCAGGGATGTGCAATAGTATGATTGTGAGGTTAGGAGTGAATGTGAGACCGGGGGGTGAGGGGTAGGGTCGTGATGTTAGGCATTAGTACAAGAGTAAAACTTGCATAGTTGGTGTGATAGGTTAGTTTCAATTAAGTTAAAGGTTAGAGCTGGAGTCGGTGTTAGTGGAGGGTCTTTCAGCAAGGATGTCTGTTAAAAACACAGTGATTCTGGCTTGGGTATCTACCAGAGAATACTAGAGTGTCAGCATTTTTACTTAGGCACCGTAGTATAAATCTTCTACTAAAAGTACTAGTAGCAAACTATACCATCTGGCACGTTACTTTAGCAAAATGTACACGATAGTACCAGAATAAGAAGTGTTTGTGTGTATGTACTGTGCGGCAGACTCGGCATAGTAAGTAACAAGTCCCTATATCCACTAACGTCTAGCAACAGGAGAAATAAGCAGAGCTTGCTCAAACAATGCAGCAGCCTGTTCGCCAAACAGCAATATGCACGTAGCAGCTGTGAGCAGTTGAGTATCTGGCAAGAAAAATAAAAAAACTACCTAACTTGGGACAATCTGCGTATCCTCCATAAAAGGTAAAAAAAAAAAACACTCCCAAAATCACTGAATCAGAGTCCAGCAACTCCTGAATCCAGACTACGACTGTCCAAGGACAGAAAAAAATTATTTTCGAGAAATGCGACATAACCAAAGTTACTTTAGAAAAGATGAGATGTGGATTTAAATTTATGGATAGCTTCTAACGCACTTTAAGGGCCCGGCTCTTTCTTCTGTAGCCTTTTCTTCTGTCCCACCTATTCTTTATTTATCCTCACTTACCCCTTCACTCCTTTGTGGGCCATTACTTGTAAGTTCTATTTCTAGGGTCAAGAAAATCTGCAAATGACAGGGTCGGACATGGTTACAATGTACGTGATAGGAACTAGAATTGTATACAACCCTCGCCATGAAAAATATATTGGCAGATTTTAGTAAATGACCATAGAGTATTCGTTTAGGAAATGCAGTCTCTTACCCAGTATTAAGGTGAGATTTAAAGCCATCAGTGTACACTGCAGTGGCACGAGAGTGAAAATGGAAGTACATGTACTCGAGAAAGAGTGAGCTTAAGGTTCTAATAAGCAAGTAAGGTTTCACTCACAGAATTGGGGAGAAGCAAACATAAATCCTCGAAACTTCTGAAAGATGGAAGAAAAAAGTAAGATGCTGGCTGAACGTGAAGGGGGTGTAAATCAAGGGAAGCATTAGAGGGTATGGAGAGGAAAGGGGTGTACTAAATGGGGGAGACGTAAATAAAACAGCCTTTCTAAAATCTGTGGAGGGATCGTGAAGAAGGTAGAAGTGGACCAATAAAAAAGGCAATGGTTTTTGGCGTCGTACAAATATTGAGCGTTTCCATTCTGTATATAAGCTGAATTGAGGAAAATCAAAAAGCCTCGAGACAAATGCAACCGCCTGATGATGAATGGAAACAAGTTTATAAAGTAGTTGGAGAGAGTGAAGAATATATTTTCTCTCTCCTGTCTTGTCTAGATAGGATTTTTAAGTCCGAGGGGGAAGAAGCGATTGCTATCAGCACCCCCTCCCCTTCCCGAGAGAAAGATGAACTAGTTTTAAGGAGGTTCAGATAGCAATGACAAGCTACCGTAAGGGATGTTATACGTAGCTTCCAGGACATTGGACGATCAAACAGAAGTCTAGCGGATTATCACCACTCGTAATTTGTTCCGAGGTTAATCAGAAATAATTACCAATCTTCTTATAACCTGAGCTCGCGTGACATTTGTGATACTGTTGACTAGCGGCTGCTCTTCTGTTTCTACACCCTTCCTCATTCACTCTTGGACACGTCCATAACAGCAGCTATCTCCACCACTACCTAAATCCCGGGTGGAGACTGCAAGGCTACTACTAGCTGTTGTCGCTGGCTCCTCAAGGCTGCTGACTCACTCAATGCTGGCTCACCGGGAGACTGCTCCTGACGGTTGCTGATAGCTACTAACTGCATCTGTCGGCACACCAAGTGCTACCAAGTCCCAACCAGCCTCTAAACTTCATTAGTTTTTTATTTGTTTCATTAGAACACCTTGAATTGGTTAGGCTAATTAATCATCTTAAATTATAATTTAGATATACCTTAATCTCTAAAATTAAGAATGACAATACTTTTGCCAATTTTATGAAAATAAATTTAAAAAAAACTCAACACCAATTATAATGTAAAAGAAGACAAATAAAAATCTGCGGTTATATTGCGTTTTAAAGTTTAACGAGTTTTTTGCAAGTCTTGCCAACATTTTCGTATGCTTTCTCACAAAATTTTGTTTATTACTCGAAAACACCTTACTCGATCAGATTCAAGCTTTCAGTGGTTCTGTAATGTACAGTTATGATAATCTATGTAACTGTATTTGTGTATACCTGAATAAACTTACTATGTGCGTGTTTCTACACACTTGTGCATCACACACGCACACACACACACACACACATACACACACACACTACATAGTTGAGCTCCAAGTGGAGAGAGCAGCAGGAATAGGGTGGGAAAAACCAAACTACAAAAGGGGGAACTACTCAGGCTTGAGGAACTTCTTTAAAGACATTCAGTGGGAGAGGGAACTGACAGGAAAACCAGTACAAGAAATGATGGATTATGTGGCAACAAAATGCAAGGAGACAGAGGAGAGGTTTGTTCCTAAGGGAAACAGAAATAATGGGAAGAACAGAACGAGTCCTTGGTTCACCCAAAGGTGTAGGGAGGCAAAAACTAGGTGTACTAGAGAACGGAAAAGGTACAGAAGACAGAGAACTCAGGAAAATAAAGAGATTAGCCGAAGAGTCAGAAACGAATATGCACAGATAAGAAGGGAGGCTCAGCGGCAATACGAAAATGACATAGCAACGAAAGTCAAGACTGACCCGAAGCTGTTGTACAGCCACATCAGGAGGAAAACAACAGTCAAGGACCAGGTAATCAAACTGAGGAAGGGTGATGGGGAATTCACAAGAAACGACCGGGAGGTATGTCAGGAGCTCAACACAAGATTTAAAGAAGTATTTACAGTGGAAACCAGTAGGACTCCAGGAAACCAGAGCAGGGGGGTGCACCAGCAAGTGCTGGATGAGGTACATATAACCAAGGAGGAGGTGAAGAAGCTGCTATGCGAACTTGACACCTCAAAGGCGGTGGGACAAGACATCATCTCTCCGTGGGTCCTTAAAGAGGGAGCAGAGATATTGTGTGTACCGTTAACAAAGATCTTCAACACATCATTTGAAACTGGGCAACTCCCTGAGGTATGGAAGATGGCAAATGTAGTCCCAATTTTTAAAAAGGGAGACAGACATGAGGCACTAAACTACAGACCTGTATCACTAACGTGTATAGTATGCAAGGTCATGGAGAAGATCATCAGGAGGAGAGTGGTGGAGCACCTGGAAAGAAACAAGTGTATAATTGACAACCAGCATGGTTTCAGGGAGGGAAAATCCTGTGTCATAAACCTACTAGAGTTTTATGACAAGGTGACAGAAGTAAGACAAGAGAGAGAGGGGTGGATCGACTGCATTTTTTTGGACTGCAAGAAGGCCTTCGACACAGTTCCTCACAAGAGGTTACTGCAAAAGCTAGAGGATCAGGCACACATAACAGGAAAGGCACTGCAGTGGATCAGAGAATACCTGACAGGGAGGCAACGAGTCATGGTACGTGATGAGGTGTCAAGAGTGGGCGCCTGTGATAAGTGGGGTTCCACAGGGATCAGTCCCAGGACAGGTGCTGTTTCTGGTATATGTGAATGATATAACGGAAGGGATAGACTCAGAAGTGTCCTTGTTTGCGGACGATGTGAAGTTAATGAGAAGAATCAAATCGGATGAGGATCAGGCAGGACTACAAAGAGACCTGGACAGGCTACAAGCCTGGTCCAGCAACTGGCTCCTTGAGTTTAACCCTGCCAAATGCAAAGTCATGAAGATTGGGGAAGGGCAAAGAAGACCGCAGACACAATATAGTTCAGACGGCCAAAGTCTGCAAACCTCACTCAAGGAAAAAGATCTGGGGGTGAGTATAACACCGAGCATATCTCCCGAGGCGCACATCAATCAGATAACTGCTGCAGCATACGGGCGCCTGGCAAACCTACGGATAGCGTTCCGATACCTCAGGATTCGTTCAAGACTCTGTATACCATTTACGTCAGGCCCATACTGGAGTATGCAGCACCAGTTTGGAATCCACACCTAGTCAAGCACGTCAAGAAATTAGAGAAAGTGCAAAGGTTTGCAACAAGACTAGTCCCAGAGCTACGGGGATTGTCCTACGAAGAAAGGTTGAGGGAAATCGGCCTGACGACACTGGAGGCAAGGAGGGTCAGGGGAGACATGATAAGATAACGACATATAAAACACTGCGCGGAATAGAGGAGGTGGACAAAGACGGGATGTTCCAGAGATGGGACACAGACACAAGAGGTCACAATTGGAAGTTGAAGACTCAGATGAATCAAAGGGATGTTAGGAAGTATTTCTTCAGTCATAGAGTTGTCAAGCCGTGGAATAGCCTAGAAAGTGAAGTAGTGGAGGCGGGAACCATACATAGTTTTAAGGCGAGGTATGATAAATCTCATGGAGCAGGGAGAGAGAGGATCTAGTAGCAATCAGTGAAGAGGCGGGGCCAGGAGCTGTGACTTGACCCCTGCAACCACAAATAGGTGAGTACAAATAGGTGAGTACACACAAACACAACAAGAGATTTAAGGAAGTATTTACAGTGGAGACAGGAAGGCCTCTGGGTGGACAGAACAGAGGGGGACGCCAACAACACACAACCGAGGAGGAGGTGAAGAAGCTAAGGTTCCTTGATACCTGAAAGGCAATGGGACCAGGCAACATCTCCCCGTGAGTCCTTAGAGAGGGAGCAGAACTGCTGTGTGTGCCACTAACCACAATCTTCAACACACTCTTGAAACTGGGCAACTACCTGAGGTATGGAAGGCGGCAAATGTAGTACCCATATTTAAGAAAGGAGACAGAAAAGAGGCACTATACTATAGACCAGTGTCACTGTCACGCATAGTATGCAAAGTAATGGAGAAGATTATCAGGAGGAGAGTGGAGGAGCACCTGGAACGAAACAAGAGTATAAACGCCAACCAGCAAAGATTTATGGAAGGCAAATCCTGTGTCACAAACCTTCTGGAGTTTTGTGATAAAGTAACAGAAGACACGGGAGAGAGGGGTGGGTTGATGGCATCTTCTTGTACTGCAAGAAGGCCTTCGACACAGTTCCTCACAGGAGATTGGTGCAGAAGCTAGAGGATCAGGCGCATATAACAGGAAGGGCACTGCAATTGATCAGAGAATACCTGACAGGGAGGCAAGAACGAGTCATGGTACGTGAAGGGGTATCACATTGGGCACCTGTGACGAGCGGGGTCCCCCAGGGGTCGGTCCTAGGACCAGTGCTATTTCTGGTATATGTAAATGACATAATGTTACATGCATATTGCATGTAACATTAATAACAAATAAAACAACTTACAGCATCATTATTATGTTTGTACATATATTACTACTTATTGCTTAGAATAAACCGAAGTTGCAGTTTGTTTTTGTTTCTGCAGGCAGCATACAGTTCCTGCATAACTTTGATCGCATAACTTCATCTTCTTACTCGCAACCTTGAGATTCAGTGCCACTGTCACTCGATGCATGATCGTAAGATGTTGATGCTAAAGCTGTTTCAGCAGGCAGTTTCCGTCTTTTTGAAGGATGAATAGTTTTTTCACTTGTAATTTGACCTGTAGAGTACCCCACTTCTCCTTTGAAGCTGGTACAGCTGTTTGACTTCTGAGGATAAACATTGGCCATTTACTTTTGTGATATCAAAAAGTTCATTCAGGGCATCATATTTTCCCCTCCTTATTCGCTCTTTCTTCCTTTGATTTCTATTCCAAGAAACTGGTACCGTTCAGAGATTTGGCTTTGGAGAGGAATTCTCCGTTTTTCTTCTAGTGAAGATTCTACTAATGGTACAATTTGTCTTCTCCTATGTGACTTTTGGAATTCCACCAAATTATTAGTCCAGATATTTGTTCTTCTTTATGGTAGTGTCACTTTTCTTGTGTGAATGTCAAATACTGACAATAAAACCCACAGTTAGGCTATACCTGTAAATGTATTGTCAGACAAGCGGTGCTCACTTATAAACTCTTCTGTGAAATACAATGAGAAAATGATGATAATAGTAGACGCCAGTATATAGAGTTGCCAGTTAGTAATTTTCTGAGTTGCTACTTATGATTAGTAATGTAAATATATGCTGATTAATATTTTTCATTAATCTGATTGGGCAATTAATACTTTCCCGAGTTGCTGCTTATGAGTAGAAACGCAGTTATATAGTGATTCATAGTTTTTGTTTAGGGGTGACCTTCTTTGAAAACAGAGGAATTATGGACATTTTCATTGTTTCTAAACAAAAGCTCATCGATTTATGACACAGGAGATGCTTTATTTTGAAAAAAAATTAAGAAAGTTATAACCCTTGTACACATGTATGTGTCTGCGAGTGTTCGTAGCATAAGGTTTGGAGTGAAATGTGTAAGTGTAGATGAAAGTGAAAAGTAGGCATTGGACGAAGACTTATATGGACTTACATAATACACAATAAAGAGGGAGTACAGTTCTATGGCACAGCTGTCAGCCTGGCTGGCTATGCTGTCAGCTTAGCTGACTCTGTTGCACTAAAGTTCAACTACGTGCAGTCTCTCTACTTTTTTTTTTATCTTTTTCTTTTCTTAATCAACATGCATATTTTATGAAAGCCTTTTCTTAGCCACTGAGAGGAGCAGAGGTTATTGTCAAAATTAATATTACGTTATATTTATATTTTACAGTTAGCAACAGTGAATATTGAAATTATTTTGATATTACAAATAAATTTGTATAGCTAGGTATAATAATATTAATTGTATGAATATATATCATAGCAGAGAAAAAAAAACAAAAAAGAAATTAAATCAAAGCAGCAAAACTGCACATTAATCGAGATATGAACAAAATAAACAAGAAGTTGAGAGAGACTGTCTGGAGCTGAACTTTAGTGAAACAGCTGTCAGCCTGGCTGACTCTGCTGTCAGTCAGGCTGACAGCTGTACCACAAACCTTTATTATTATGTAAGTCCATGTTCCCATGCTGGACTACAGACGAAGGTGTAATGTGAGCTTCTGGTGAAGGTGCACAAAAGAGCGACCCTCACTGTCAATTACTCTGTTTTAGTCAGATAACGCATTTCTTTTAACTTTTCCAATGATTTATGATAAAAGTTTGTTAGATAATATACATTATTTCATTCTGCAATGAAAAGGTATTGTAGTGTCAAAGAGAATGAAGCCATTGTCACCAAAGTACTTACCGGAGAGTACAGGAAGTAGACACCTGTTGCATCAGTGATAGGAGGATGTTAAGCTAGGAAATATAGGGAAGCCAAAGAACATTTGCCATGCGAATTGGCAGAAATAATGAGCTGTGAAAACAGGGCACGTGTTCTAATTTACTTTTTTATTTTCTTAGTTTTTCGTGTCAATAGAGCAACGCTGGTAGGTAGCTTGTTATTATCCTGGTATTCTAATGTGGAAGCTTTATCATCTTCTGTGAAAAGTATTTATGTCTTTATCTGTTTCAGTGTGTATGACAAAGTCAATAGCAAGAAACACAAATTACCTAAATATGTTTTTATTTGCGACCACTGTCAGCCTCTGAATTAGCAGATCCTGCCTCGTGGAGGCCAGTGGTTCGTCGTTAAGGTTCAACCACTCACCCCCTTTTAAATACGTTTTAAAAAGTGAGATATGATTTAAAAGTTATTTATAAATGGAAGATTAATCTACATGATGGTTTTGCCAGGCTATTATCCACCTAGATATTATCATCAAGTATACATTACACCCTAAACACTGAGATTATATCATTTTTTTTAAATTAACACATGAACCATTTACCACCGAGGCAGGGTAATCCTAAAAAGAACAAAAAAAAATTCAACATCATTCACTCTATCACTGATTTGCTAAGGGCACACGTACGCTACAATTCAAAAACTGCAACATATCTCCACCCCCTCCTTCAGAGCACAGGCACTGTATCGAACTCGGGGAAAGTGATCACAAATCACTTAGTTTCAATATATCATGGAATTACCCATATAACTGCAATCAAATCTCTGTCCCAGATTTTCGCTTGGCCGACTTCATGGGACTGAAAAATTACTTGGGTGGGCTAAATTGGGATGTCCTAACTATGGGTCAGGTAGGTGATCTTGGTTGCCAATATGACGTTTTTCAGAGCATAGTTCTAGCTGCCCAGACAACTTTTGTTCCGAGTAGGGAAATTAGATGTAACAAAAATTATCCCAAATGGATGAACAATAGATTAAAACATCTCATTGGTCAAAAGAGATGTATATATAGGCGTATCAAAAGAGGGAATGGGCGGTTAAGAAATCAATATATTCAATTAAAGAGTGAAATAAAGAAAGGAATAAGAAAAGCAAAAAGAGATTATGAGGCTAAGGTCGCAAGGGATTCAAAGACTAACCCAAAAGGGTTCTTTCAGGTATACAGAAGTAAGATTAGGGGCAAGACTGGCCCACTTAAGAGTAACTCTGGTCAGATCACTGACAGTGATAAGAATATGTGCAAAATTCTAAATACCTACTTCCTCTCAGTTTTCACCCAGGAAAATACTAGCGATATTCCTGAAATAATAGATTACGTAGAACAGGATGATGATAAACTATGTACGATTGCGGTAACTAGTGGCATGGTCCTTAGACAAATAGAGAAAATAAAACCTATCACATCCCCAGGTCCTGATGAACTGTTTGCAAGGGTGTTAAAGGAATGTGAAGAGGAACTTAGCATACCTTTGGCTAATCTTTTTAACATATCACTACAAACTGGCATAGTGCCTGATAAGTGGAAAATGGCAAATGTAATACCTATTTACAAGGCATGTGACAGGTCCTTGGCTTCGAACTATAGACCAATAAGCCTTACCTCCATTGTGGGAAAATTTATGGAATCAATAATTGCTAAAACAATTCGTAGCCATCTTGACAGGCACAGATTTTTCAATGATTCTCAACACGGGTTTGCAAAGGGGCGTTCCTGTCTTACGAATTTACTAATTTTATTCACTAAGACTCAAGAAATCGTAATGACACGATTGCCGGGGGTATGGTTTCTTCACTAAGGTGTTTGAGGAGGTAGATCATGGTAATGAATATGATATTGTGTATATGGACTTCAGTAAGGCTTTCGATAGAGTTCCACACCAGAGGCTATTGAGGAAACTTAGGGCACACGGAATAGGAGGAGAAATTTTCTCCTGGGTAGAGGCATTGCTGACAAATAGACAGCAGAGAGTTTGCATAAATGGGGAGAAATCAGAATGGGGGCACGTCACAAGCGGTGTTCCTCAGGAGTCAGTGTTGGGCCCGTTGTTGTTCACAATTTACATAAACGACATAGATGAGGGAATAAATAGCGACATAAGCAAATTTGCTGATGACACCAAAATAGGCCGTCCAATTCATTCTAATGAGGACATTAGAGCACTCCAGGATGATTTGAATAGACTGACGCATTGGTCAGAGAAGTGGCAGATGCAGTTTAATATTGACAAATGCAAAGTTCTAAATGTTGGACAGTTAAATAACCATGCCACATATAAACTAAATAATGTAGATCTTAATACTACCGATTGCGAAAAGGATTTAGGAGTTCTGGTTAGCAGATACCTAAAACCAAGACAACAGTGCATTAGTGTTGGCAATAAAGCTAACAGAATTCTTGGCTTCATATCTAGAAGTATAAATAATAGGAGTCCTCAGGTTGTTCTTCAGCTCTATATATCCTTGGTTAGGCCTCAATTAGACTATGCTGCTCAGTTCTGGTCACCGTATTACAGAATGGATATAAATGCTCTGGAAAACGTACAAAGGAGGATGACAAAGATGATCCCATGTATCAGAAATCTTCCCTATGAGGATAGACTGAGGCCCTAAATCTGCACTCTCTCGAAAGGCGTAGAATTAGGGGGGATATGATCGAGGTGTATAAATGGAAAACAGGAATAAATAAAGGGGATGTAAATAGTGTGCTGAAAATTTCCAGCTAAGACAGGACTCGCAGCAATGGTTTCAAGTTGGAAAAATTCAGATTCAGGAAGGATATATGAAAGTACTGGTTTGGTAATAGAGTTGTGGATGAGTGAAACAAGCTCCCGAGTACAGTTATTGAGGCTGAAACGTTGTGTAGTTTTAAAAATAGGTTAGATAAATACATGAGTGGGTGTGGGTGGGTGTGAGTTGAACCTGACTAGCTTGTGCTGCTGGGTCTGGTACAGTGCTCCATCCTTGTGTGGGGATGACCAGACTGGGTGGGTCATTGGGATAATCCGGGGGGGGAACACGTGGACCTGCACCGCATGGGTCAGTAGGCCTGTTGCAGTGTTCCTTCTTTCTTATGTTCTTATGGTCTTATCACCTGAATGGGTATGACTGATTTATAATGATTACGGACCTGCCATCATTATACCTCCCTTTCATTATATTTGGTCAACTCTTATAATAGTTTTTGTTTTTATAATACTGGACATAATATGTGAAAAGTAATTAATTAATTTCTGCGTTAAAAAATCTTCTTTCTTATAGATATACAGAAAATACAGGCTGGGAGATTACCGTTCTATTTCACTCTTATGTGAGGATCATAAATTATTTATTTGCTAAAGTGTTAGCACCATTGTTTAATGAGAAGTTTTGTGAATGTTTAGCACTGTGTGTATTTTATGGTAGTGTATGTTGTCCTGGATGAGTGTTGTGTTAGGAGTGTATTAGTGCCATTGTATATGTATTTAGGTTGGTAGTAATTAAATATATTTCTGATATTTTGTTTAGCCACTTGAGGGTGGATATGGGCTTAACTTCTGAGGGGTTGAAATGTATATTGTATTGTATATTCATAATATTTTCAAGTTCTTTGTGAGAACGACCTATATATATATCGTATGCTTGTAATAAAATGTTTAGAACTGTGTGTATTTTGCAGGATGGTGTATCTTGTAATGTGTGAATGATGTGTTAGGATTGCATTTAGTGATACATATGTGTTTCAGTTAACTGTTGTATTGCCAGTGGATGAAGTCTTATACATAAACTGTGACATTACATACGAATGAATATGCATTCCTCTCTCATGT
Source organism: Cherax quadricarinatus (assembly GCF_038502225.1). Lineage (NCBI taxonomy): Eukaryota > Metazoa > Arthropoda > Malacostraca > Decapoda > Parastacidae > Cherax > Cherax quadricarinatus. The sequence continues at coordinate 15,427,083 of NC_091302.1, read as the reverse complement.
ATACAATTAAATGAAGTTTTGTATACATACTTTAGTCACCTGCAGGTGCATATAGTTTTATTTTTGAGAGGCTGAGGTGTATTTGTATCGTTTATCAATAATATTTTCAAGTTTATGTATGTTTGAACTACCTATATATATATATATATATATATAAATATATATATATATATATATATATATATATATATATATATATATATATATATATATATAGAAAGTTCTAAGTAAAATTAAAAAAAAAAAAATACTTGGTCATGCGACATCTAAGCAGCTTCAAGCTTAATGTTCTTGTATGGTTTTGGATATTTGTTTCTTTGGTGTCTCTGTAAGATTTTAATTAGAACTGGTCTGTGCTTGTCCTACTTTACCATCTTTATTGAAGAATCTTTCGTTTTTAGTTTCCAATTGTCAACTTGTGACTGACTTCCGGTTCCCGTCAGATCTTCAGTGCTAATATTCAACTTCAGTGTCAACTTATGCTACATTCTGCACTATTACAGTCTCATGCATTGAGGCACATGGGACTGGGGTTATGAAATATTGGTATACTTTTCTCTGCACAGCGACCGAAATACATCTAGTTTCCACAACGGTGAGGTGGCAAATAGGACACTGTTCACATCTTAAAAAAGCACATTGTATCACTCATTATTATAGTTTATGTATCACATCAAGTATCATCATGTAAATTATGAGAAATATCGGCAGTTTAAACTAAAATTCTTTAGAGATGTGATGTATTGGCAATATAAACTGAAATTTCTTAAAAATATATGATTTAATATTACGCTGATTTTTCACGTTGTCAGCTAAGTCTGGTAAGAGACGGGCAGCAGCAGTGATCCCAGGCTGGGCTGCCAATGGTAGCAGCGTCGGCCAGTGTCGGATGCGGGTGACGGCGGCACTCGCCATGGCACCTGCCACGTCTATTAAAATGCCTTAACGTAATGTTTTCTATCGAAATGTAAGAGGAAATCTAATTTTTTAAACAAATTACCTTCATTTCTTACCTCTAATAATGAAAGCGTCCTATGTCTTATTTCGTTCTCCATCTAGAGCTTAGTATGTCAAACTAAACTAACGGTTGACACAGTTGACAAGCTAAACTAACGGTTGACTAGCTAAACTAACGGTTGACTAGCTAAACTAACAGTTCACAAGGTTGATAAGCTAAAGTAACTGAAGACACAGTTGACAAACTAAACTCACGGTCGACATACATAGTTACTATAAATCGATCAACATGCAAATAATGGAAGATAGCTACTGCACCAGGCTGACTTAAGGCACTCTGAGGCTACGCAGAATTCTCTGCACATGCCAATATACATATAATAATGATTTGCTGCATTATTGAGAAAATGAATTAGAGAAGAATGATTGCAAGTGTGCCAGGCTGACTTAGGGTATTTTGTGGCTACACGTACGTACAGTGTACGTATCATTCTAATTAGCGGGTTTATTGAGGGAAAACTGAGCCGCTGGTGTAATATGTAATTGGAATTGGGTTTCCTAGGCTCTCGTTACAGGCCCCCACCGATGTTAGGGACCTCCGCCAGTGTTACGGGCCGCCGCTTGTGATACAGGCCGCCGCCTATGATACAGGCCGCCGCCAATGTTACGCGCCGCTGCTAATGTTACAGGCCACCGCCAGTGTTACAAGCCACCGCCAAGGTTACTAGCCGCCGCCAATGTTTGGGGCCACTGCCAGTGTTACGGGCCGCTATCGGCCTCTGCCGCGCAATCCAGCCGATATGCTAAATCGCTGCCTCCGGTGCACCTCTGCCTTTGTTCAGACATTTCTCATTGTATTTTCTGTAGTTAATAGAAAATGTGAAGTATATTTATGACACTGTTTACAGTTTTGAGCCATGTGCACATGCTCGTGCATATTAAAGCACATAATTACACACTGGATGTAATACGCATATGAGCATTATGTAACAAGTTATTTATATGCTCTACATATACTTTATAAGATGATATGGGCAAGAGCATCAAGATGCTGCATTCCACTTTACATTTGTATCGTTTGTCTAGTGAATATTGCATTCAGAAATTCCTTTAGATTTTTCTTGTTAGCAACTTCAGACACCGTGAGTTTCAGATCGCCTCCAGCTCGGATCTAGACGGGCCCAAGGTGCTCCGATTTCAAAACTGAATTACAATATAATAAATATGAAAATTCAGTTCTCTGCATATTTTTTTTTTATTTTTATTATCACACTGGCCGATTCCCACCAAGGCAGGGTGGCCCGAAAAAGAAAAACTTTCACCATCATTCACTCCATCACTGTCTTGCCAGAAGGGTGCTTTACACTACAGTTTTTAAACTGCAACATTAACACCCCTCCTTCAGAGTGCCGGCACTGTACTTCCCATCTCCAGGACTCAAGTCCGGCCTGCCGGTTTCCCTGAATCCCTTCATAAATGTTACTTTGCTCACACTCCAACAGCACGTCAAGTATTAAAAACCATTTGTCTTCATTCACTCCTATCAAACACACTCACGCATGCCTGCTGGAAGTCCAAGCCCCTCGCACACAAAACCTCCTTTACCCCCTCCCTCCAACCTTTCCTAGGCCGACCCCTACCCCGCCTTCCTTCCACTACAGACTGATACACTCTTGAAGTCATTCTGTTTCGCTCCATTCTCTCTACATGTCCGAACCACATCAACAACCCTTCCTCAGCCCTCTGGACAACAGTTTTGGTAATCCCGCACCTCCTCCTAACTTCCAAACTACGAATTCTCTGGATTATATTCACACCACACATTGCCCTCAGACATGACATCTCCACTGCCTCCAGCCTTCTCCTCGCTGCAACATTCATCACCCATGCTTCACACCCATATAAGAGCGTTGGTAAAACTATACTCTCATATATATTCCCCTCTTTGCCTCCAAGGACAAAGTTCTTTGTCTCCACAGACTCCTAAGTGCACCACTCACCCTTTTCCCCTCATCAATTCTATGATTCACCTCATCTTTCATAGACCCATCCGCTGATACGTCCACTCCCAAATATCTGAATACTTCACCTCCTCCATACTCTCTCCCTCCAATCTGATATCCAATCTTTCATCACCTAATCTTTTTGTTATCTTTATAACCTAACTCTTTCCTGTATTCACTTTTAATTTTCTTCTTTTGTATACCCTACCAAATTCATCCACCAATCTCTGCAACTTCTCTTCAGAATCTCCCAAGAGCACAGTGTCATCAGCAAAGAGCAACTGTGACAACTCCCACTTTATGTGTGATTCTTTATCTTTTAACTCCACGCCTCTTGCCAAGACCCTCGCATTTACTTCTCTTACAACCCCATCTACAAATATATTAAACAACCTCGGTGACATCACGTATCCTTGTCTAAGGCCTACTTTTACTGTGAAATAATTTCCCTCTTTCCTACATACTCTAACTTGAGCCTCACTATCCTCGTAAAAACTATTCACTGCTTTCAGTAACCTACCTCCTACACCATACACCTGCAACATCTGCCACATTGCCCCCCTATCCACCCTGTCATACGCCTTTTCCAAATCCATAAATGCCACAAAGACCTCTTTAGCCTTATCTAAATACTGTTCACTTATATGTTTCACTGTAAACACCTGGTCCACACACCCCCTACCTTTCCTAAAGCCTCCTTGTTCATCTGCTATCCTATTCTCCGTCTTACTCTTAATTCTTTCAATAATAACTCTACCATACACTTTACCAGGTATACTCAACAAACTTATCCCCCTATAATTTTTGCACTCTCTTTTGTCCCTTTTGCCTTTATATATTAGCATATATATTAGCATAATTATCTCGTCATGAAGTTCCCTGACGGTTGGAATGGACTTAATAACTCCATCAAATGGTCTCTTTGCTCTGCTATCATCACTTTTGACATTTTAGGGATTCCTGAAAGATTATATTTTTCAGATAACAATAGCTGACATTTAAACACTCTGTGGTAGAATAAATTCTTGATTCGGAGAAGTAACAGTATACATGGTGGCCAATAATAGAAAGAACTTCAGTACTGATTAGTTGTGTAACTGGCCACTAGAGCTGCACAGGTTGAGAATGCATAAGTTAGCCAATGACAAAACTGTGTAAAAGTTCTATTACCTCATCTATCACATGGAGTAAACTTAATTTTTATCTCTTGTTTTTACCATTTTCTTGCAAGCAAATTGAAATCGGAAGAGAACTTTGTGAGTGGTTTTGAATATATGGGTGGTTATGATGAGGAGCTGCCTTGCGTGGGCCAGTAGGCTTGTTGTAGTGTTACTACAGTCTTATGTTCTTTAACAAGTCGTCTACCTTCTCTACACGAGCGTGTTAAAACAAGAGACTTGTTTATCCTACCTGAATCTCGCGGTGTTAGACCTAGGACCACACAACAACAGATTAAAGCATCGGTACTCGCATACAGTGTCAACTTATCTCAGGAATTCTGTCCCTATAAAATAACTATCAACTAAGGCTCTCCAGGGAAGTGATTCGATGGTTGTGAGAAGCTATTCGTCAAAGGAAATGGACTTGATCTTCCCTTCGTCATATCGAGCACAATTGTCTTCAGTTCAAAAAGCGCTGCAGGACCCTTACCCTTCAAGGGAGGTTCCTTGATGTTGATGAAGGTCTCTTGTTTTAAGGAACTGAAACTGCTACAATTTCTTGAATCGAGCCTGAATACTTGCTATCAACCAGGAGCTGTACGACCGCTACGGGTTTAGCACTTCCCCATGAATGAGGTAATAATAATAATAATAATAAGAATAATAATAATAATAATAAGAATAATAATAGTTATTATTATAATTATTATTATGCATCACCATTACGGATTTAGTGCTTTTCTTTCAGTACAATAGTAAAACCATAATTTTCGCTCTAAGTATATGCTATTAAGAAATAAGGTACATTTCCTGACCCCTATCATTCTCGTTCTAAAATGCAAACTTCATCATGGACGCGCTATAGTCTTGGATCTACATGATGTGGTGGATACGGCTTTTGTGTAAGCCTCCGTCTACCTAATACTCATGTGAAAAAAAATGCTTAGGTTATAAAAATTGATAGTAGACACTGCAAGTTGCAGGTTTGAGTTAATATAGGATACGTGGACTTCATATTGTTGTCAATGAGAAATTAGATATCACTGAATATTCCCGGATATTGCTTTCCCATCTGAGGATATCGTGTTAAATAAAACAGTTTCTATTACGCCATGATGTTCAGGTCCTTTGATGCGTTAACTCATATACTAACGTCAGTGACTCCACTGGTGTAACTCCCTCGTTAACTCCAAACGGAAACTAACCATGTTCGTTTTAATTTGACTGTCTAGCTATATTTATTTACATATAACATGGTCTATACATCTTTTGAAATTATATACATAAAATATTATTTGGTTATTGTATAGAATTAAAAGTTAAATATCATGTATAAAATATTTAGTTAAATTAGTTATCTCTATTTATATTGTTCATATTTTATCAATGAAATATGTTCTGAAAACTGTACATGGAATGAGCGCACTTTCTGTATAAAAATGAACGTTCTTTTCAAGTTTGGTACACACGTTCGTACAATGATTGTTGTAATATATATAGTTTATTGTTTGTCACAAGAAGAAAATTAGAGAGCAACTTGCTTCACGTGCTGGATACCCGTGCCTCACATTTCTTCCCCAGGACTCACCCTGCCTCACGTACTGACTAGCATCACCCTACCCTGCCTCACGTATTGAGTATCACTGCTTCACCCTGCCTCACGCACTTACGACAAACATTACTTCACCCTGCCTCACGCACTTACGACAACCATTGCTTCACCCTGTCTCGTGTATTGACTAACATCACCTCACCCTGCCTTACGTATTGAGTATCACTGCTTCACCCTGCCTCATGCACTTACGACAACCATTGCTTCACCGTCTCGTGTATTGACTAACATCGCCTCACACTGCCTCACTTATTGACTATCACTGCTTAACGCTGCCTCACGTATTCACTATCAGTGCTTCATCCTTCCTCATATAATGACAATCGTTGCCTCATTTTCTCCCACGAATTGACGATGCTTTTCTATTATTTATCTTACTGTTGTATCGGTCTTGACTATCTTCATTCTCATTTAATTTCTAATCTTAACACTGTGTCCTATCCCCTTCCTCCATACATTATTTTTCTCTAATTATCATTATCTCCAACGTTACATCAACATTCATTATCTGTAAAAAATGAAATTGGATAGCGACATAGTCATCCCTTTAATACCACGACGATTACGTCAGAGTTTCTTTTTGAACCTGAGTTGACATAACCTCACCTCTCCCCACAGGTGTCGTGGATAAGACGACGGGATTATCACCTGCTGACCGTGGGCTCCCAGACCTACAGCAGCGACGACAGGTTCCAGGTCCGCTACATCAAAGACGAGAACGTGAGTTCTAACTCAAACTATTTATTATTACTCTAACACTAGTCACATCTGTTCATGCTACAAATAGCTAAGTGTGTCTTCTGAGTACAGTTCATAACTTTCAAGATGTCAATAATTTTTTTTCACGTAATCTTCTTTGAAGCAAACTGCGTGTTATATTCGTCAGGGACCCTTTTCTGTAATGGTCAAGGAGGGATTGTAACTTTGTTCAGCGATTTATATCCAATGTGTTTCTCAGTTGTGAACTGCTATTATACTTGCTAACATTCAGTTGTCTGAAAGTTCTCTCTCATTAATAATATGTGTAAGTGTGTGTTGCACAAAATTTTAGTTCCAAATAATATTAGTGATATTCCAAGCGATGTCTTCGATGTGTCATCATCTGTTTTCTGTACCCGCAAGTCTCCTTTATTCATTTTAATGCTTCATAATAGTATTTGTTTCATGTTTCTCTCAGTATCTGGTTCTGGTCTTTGCTCATTTGTAAAGTCACTGAGTAATCTTCTCTTGAGCTCAAAACATCCTTCTGTGAATGTCTGTGGGTGCTTCATCGTTGGTCTTTTTCTTCTGATATTATTGCAGATAATCTTGGACTGCCTATTTCAAACTATTTTTCAACTTCTTTTCTGACTTTCGTCCTACCTTCCCAGTATTCTCAACCTGATTTCGATCTCTTTCTTCCCACATATTCTTGAATTTGTCCTCCTTTCACTGATAATTAAGAAATAGGTTCTTATATTGTCTTTTACTTGAAAATGGCGTTGATAATGATAATAAGTTGACAATGCCAATTTTTTTTCCCATAAAGTACAGTAGTGTAAACAAATGACATAGATTAACTGACATGTATAAATTATACTGCAGAAATCCCCTTGTTATGCAGAGCCTTAAAATTAACGTTTAACTACTTAAAAAAGTTTCAATTAGGGTAGTTTACTAGAATGTTAAGGTTTGCAATCTTTGACTTTTTTCTATTGCAATTTCGTTAATGATTTATGGCGTATAGATGTTTTATATGTAACAATTTGGTATAAAATTTTCATTGGGGAATACTGAGGTGAAACATATTTTTATTTTCAAGTGATGAAATATATAAATGATAGTGAATATTATGAACGCTAACATGATTTGGATCTATAGAGATGCGACTGAAAACTGGACTTTAACATAATTAACCTAAGCAGTGTTTAGATCAGAGTGAAGAGATTCTTTTTAATTATATTTTTGAAGCAGATGGCTGAATGAGAATTTTTCATCTTCTGGAAGAGAGGTCAGAAATTTTAGTGGCCTTCAATTGCATGGGATTCCTAAATAGATCGAGTCTTATAAGTCGCATATCCTAGAGATAGTTATTTGCTGTACTGTATGTGTTCTAAAGCAGTTCTTCAGGAAGAGCGGAAGCTCTGGGCTGAAGTTGTTCTAAGCGTCCTGTACACATTAAATACACAGTAGTAAGTGTGTGTTTGTTGTTTGTTGAGTAAATTAAGACTTCTGATTAGTGAGGGTTTGTATAGTCTGGAACATGGTTAGGTGATCGTTCTAACAGCTCATTATTGTTCGGTAATATAAGGTTTTAGGTGATTTGCTGTAGTAGATTCCTAAGCTCAGGTAGCATAAGGGAGGTAGGGACAGATTAGGTAGTAATACACTGAACAAGTGTTGTTCTGGAGCCTGGATTATTTTCGATAAAATGGCCACAAGTTTGGAAATTTACTTAGTTATGCGTAATATTTCGGAGTTTAAGATGTATCATTAACAACTTTCTCTCGTCTTCTTTTTTTATGTGTTAGTTATTTAAGTTTATGTTGAAATAAGCATTTTTAGTTTTCTTCCTAAACAACGTGAAGAAGACCTTGTCAATAGTGAGCGCAAGTTTGTTGGTGGCCATCCAGTTGGAGATCTTTACGAGCTCCTCAGTAACTATGTTGCCGAGGATCTGCATGGAATATGAAAAACGCTGCGTCATCTACAAACGGGGCTTGTTTAAGTTCCTGGGAGGCAATAGCTAGTCAGTGTTATACAGTAGATGAGGAATAATAGTGAGACAAAGACGATATCTTAAGCCACCGTTATATTGATATTTTACGTTGAGGTATTCTCATTGATTGTCACATTCTAAAGTCAAGCATTAAGGAAGAACTATATATAAGAGAGAGCATGCACTCTGATTTCATAATGCTCTAGATTCAGCAGTAAAATGTTGTGGTTTAAAGTATCAGTGGAAAGATCCATTGGATATTCATTATTATTTGTAGCTAAATAGACTGAGTGAAAAATCTTTATGGTAGCGTTATTAGATCGCTTCTCTGCCTGACGGAAGTATACACATGTCTATTGCTTTCTTGCACATGAGCTTCACTATACCTTTATAGCTAGGATAGCTTATACCCCTATGCAGTTTTTATTCCAGAAAAACCTCGTTCAATCATTATCATTTTTCCCGTATTTAATCATTCCTAAGCTCATTAATTTCTTACTGTTATTTACCTTGACTTTCCTGAAGAACTTCTTAAAACATAATCGGCTACTGAAATGAATAGAATATAAAATATTTTGAATATCATACTAAATTTGAAAATAATTAATGACTTCGGTATTTTCTTGTAGTCTCTCACCCATGTCTATGGGTGTGTACGTGGGTTTTATATTTCACTGTCTAAAACACAATAATTGAAAAATCCGCATTATCATCAGCTTATACTCTACCCAATAATTTCTCTAATGTATCTTAAATTCTTCCCAAATTTTATTAATTATAAATGAATCCAGTTTATATAAACCAAAGGAAATATTCATATTATTTTCAAAATTACTTTTTATGATGCATGATAAACCATACCACGGGCGGGATTGAACCCGCAGTCAGAGAGTCTCAAAACTCCAGACCGTCGCGTTAGCCACTGGACCAGCTAGCCACAATAAGATTCATCCAACTAGGTATATTTTTACACCATAGGAAGGTTAGCATAGGCACCACTGTGACCACAGATGCAAGTTTTTACAGACGAATCTCCAGCTAGCGTGGCCGTGACGAACTCTAGCTTGCATCTGTGGTCACAGTGGTGCCTATGCTAACCTTCCTATGGTGTGGAAATATACCTAATTGTGTGTGTGTGTGTGTGTGTGTGTGTGTGTGTGTGTATGTATGTGTGTGTGTGTGTGTGTGTGTGTGTGTGTGTGTGTGTGTGTGTGTGTGTGTTTTGTTTATTCTTACCTATTTTTTAACATATTTATGTTATTGTATTGAAGGAGTCACAGATAATTGATCAGACTCTCTCTAGACTGCTTATGGATTTTCTCCATCTACGTGAGTTTACCATATCTACTTTTCTAGCTGTATGGAGCCTACTTCTGCTATTTTGTCTTCCGGGTTATATTACTTACTATTCTCCTTGAAGCTGAAAGAATTCTTCGTGATAAACCACTGACTCTAATATCTTAAACTTCTTTCTGTGATTTTATATACGTTTCCTGCCACTTTTTCAGTTTATTCCTTTACCTCCCTATCAAGTTATCTGTGTATTTTATTTGTCATCAAGTCTTTCTTTATCATGCTAACTTGTAAACAAAGTCAGTTTTAACTCCTATAGACTTTCCTCGTAGCTTACCATTCTTTCCTCTAGGGCTGTGCTCATGGTAAGCTCTGTAAATGCTACATATTTTTTTGATATGCTTAATAAGGATCTCAGCTCTTCCAATCTATTTCTTCGTGACTAAAATCTTCCCCGATTGGTAGCTTTGCTTTGGTCTTACTCGCTCTCTGTATCGTTGATTCCAAGATGTGCATAGTAGCCCAGTTGTCATAAAACTCTTAAGTCAGTCACGTGATGTTCAAGGAAGCGGAGATTGTAAACCACTGCAGCTAATTCCTTGGGCCTCCTGGATATTATATATATCCTGCTATATATTTACTGAAATTTCTTAGCACACATAATTCTACAGTATCCTAACTATTACGGTCAAACTTCCTCATCTGTTCCATTCCTATTTTAAGAATGCGTTTCAAGTTTAGGATTATATCTTTAGTTAACATTTAAGAGAGGTTTATCTCTCTGATAGCTATATAGTTTGGATGCTCTTCTGCTCCTGTCTTCTACTTCTTCTTTTTTTGTGTGTGTGTAAATCCGTTGCATTTGTACTTCATGTTAGGACTAATGGTACTGAGACTGACTTCTGAAAGGAGGACAAGTAGGGAAGAGTGAATGGATTAAATGGAAAGGGAGAAGAGACAGTCTTGAAGTGATATGTTAGGTAAAGTTAAAAGTAGGAGAGGGGAAAAAGGTAAGAATAAGTTTAAGTGAGAGCATAAAGGAGGGGAATTATTTAAAATGGAAGAGGCACAAAGGAGGAAGAAAGGGAGAACTGGAGTGTAGAGTGTAGAGGACAGAAAAAGCAGAATGTGGGGAGGTGCAGGTGTTTGAGGATGTGGGGTGGGGAAAGAAGTTAGAGAGAGTAAGTTATTCTGGTATGTGAAGAAGGCGGAGAAACAGGATGTGGAAAAAAATGAGAGTAAGAGAACGGAAAGAGGAGTGGAATGAGAGAAGAACAGAGGTGTGGTAGAAGGAAATGGGAGTAGTTAGTTGCTGGTTATTACTTCTAATTTCTGACTGAGTGTTAGTACAGCCAGTCATAGGTGAGGTTAGAAAAGCGGGGTGAGGAGGACGGGAAGAGGGGAAAGAAAGTGGCATTCAGTGAGAGAAGGAAAGAGGAAATACAAGGGCTATGTATAGGGTGAGGGAGAGGTTGGGTAGAGAGTAAAGGTGATGGGAGGTAACAAGTTTGCTGTTCCACTTTGTTTATTATTTTATCCTTTGGGCATATTTAATATTGTTCCTTTGTCCATGGTGCTGTGATTATTTTTTATCTGCGTGTTCTGTTCCAGCAGCCTTATATCTCCTGATCTGAGGTACATATAAATATTTTTTTTTTCAATTCAATTCAAAGTTTATTCTCTATAAGGATTACAATGCTGAGTTTACAGAAATTTGGTTATTGTTTGGTTTACATATAGTAAAATTGTGATTACAGAGTGTACCACTAGAACGCTTAGCATGGCTAGGCATTTCGGGCATACTTAGTTTTATTCTTAATTGTAAAATATTACAAATTATGAGGTAAGTTGGTATTATGGCTAAGTGACTAAATATTAGTTTGTAGTATCTGATCAGTTTCTTGCAATTTACTTTTTTGTTTAGTACATAATCCTTTAATATTTTATACTAAACAATCGTTTTCGTTGGGCATCAACGTTCTCTTTCGAAAAACACACTGAAACTTGCTATTTCGATTTTAACTGTCTATGATTATGCACTTGTTGACAATTCCTTTACCTCTCTTTATTCTCTTTTCTTTCGTTCGATTCATGACATTATTTGCTCTCATGTAGCCGAGACCTCATCATAGACTTTTCTGTCTGTAGCGTCTGTTCATTAATATTTGCCTCTTTCCTCTCTGTTCTATTATTTTTATCACCGTCTTTACTTTTATGTATAAAATATTGCAGTGTCTTCCTGTCCTCTGTTCTATTTTAATGATTGATTATCACTAACTTGCACCCTGGCTGACTTGTCTTCCCGAATTTTCAACTACCCTTCGCAGTTCTACTCATAAAGGCACTGAAGACAAGTGGTATTACCGTAATAGTAGTCACGTCAAAAACCATTTTTGACATTATCAATCCTTGATACACACAACATATAAACAGCTGACTGTGATTAACAATATATAGGAGAAACGTCACGGTGCTAAAACACCAGAACAGAGGAACACCAGTACGCTTGTTGAACTCATAACAAAATAAAAAGAAATTTGATATTTACAGGACAAACACACACACACACACACACACACACACACACACACACACACACACACACACACACACACACACACACACACACACACGCGCGCGCTCCTTTTTGGTTCTAAAGAGCACTGTGCTTGGATTCAGCGATCATCAGTGCGACATACACTATTAAATTGAACCAGGGAACCTTCAGTCTGGCAAAATACTTTGCATTCATTATCTTGCCAGCGAGACACCCAACTAATAATCCCACACCAGTTCCAGTAGGCCAACACATGAGTGTTCTTACATAACACACGTTGATGATGTGTGGTCCTATTGCCTTGAAGACTTCTTCATCTCTCCACTGGCTGTGTATTACTCGTTACTGCTCCACTCTCCCTCTTTAACTCTCTGTCAGTGTTTCTGAATCCATTAAGAATACCTCGTCCTTCCTGCGTCAGCCTTATTACCTAGTCCTTCACTATTGTCTTCATTCTGACGTGGATGTATACCAATTTTGGCTCAGATTTGGATTTCAATGCAATGTCATTTTCAGATTATGAATAAGCCTTTCTTTTTATCTATCCTTCTTCATTTTTGGCTCTTCTGCTTGTTTCCCTATTATCTGGCCTTTTTTGTTCTCTATATTTGTTCCATGCTGTTGTGTTGTTAATTTTTGCTTTTTTTGCCCTCTGGGTGATCCATGGGTTCATTCTGGTTTTGCCTATGCTTCTGTCCCTGGATACGAATTTCTCAGCTGTCTCCCAGAATTTTCCAGCTACATACTCCATTATTTCCTTCTAACTCCATTTCCTAAGTCACTGTACTTAGGAACTGCCTCTTGCCATTATGTCTTTTCAAGTCAATTTAGTCTTTACATGCTCTGAGTTTCTCTTCACATTCACCTCCACAAAGTATTCGAACCTCGATAATGCATGATCACAAGCATCAAGGGGCATTTCATATTCGATGTCATCTACATCAAAATCACTTAGAGAGACTATAAGGTGTAACCTCGCTGGTTCTTCGCCTCTTCTCTCCGTGACATGTTGACTCATGAAGTTTTCCATTGCAGCCTCCAACAGCTTAGCTCTGTTTCCAGTGCTCCATATTGCGCCAGATTTTCCCAATCTGTTTATCGTTGAAATTTTTCTTGATCAGTAGTTTTTCATTGCCAATATGGACTCTTCTATCCACCTCTGCTATCGTTGTTGTTGTCATATTCCCGTCATGATCTCTTGTTGTTTAGTGATGGGTTGTTCCACTTTGCTGTCACAACCTTAGGTCCCCAAATTCTGAGTGTCCTCATTATGTAGTTATTTTACCCCTCCTCTGCTCTTCTAAAAATCCATTGGTTCCAAATTATCAATGCTACTTATCTACCTTCACTGTTTCCTCTTCCCTTTCTCATTATTTGATATATTCCTGAAAGGACTGCATCTGTTACCAATTCCATGAGCTTGGTTTCTGTTATTGCTACAATGTATAGATATGCGTCCACTATCCACGCTTTCTAATCATCGCTATTATGTGTTATCCCATCTGTATCTGCGTATTACACTTTGTTTTTTCTGTTATTGTGCTCGGATTTTCAAGTTCCTTTTCGCCGGTTTTTGCCCATATGTCAGGAAATGAATGGGACGTGTAGAGGATTTTGAGGTTTGAAGTAAGGGTAAGGGTTTGTTGAAGGGATAGATCTTAAATTGCGAGGGAATAAGACCAAGGGTGAGAAAGCGTAAAATAGGGTACGAAAAGGAAGGGGCAGGCGGTGCTGGTAGGTGGTGATGATGCGGATGGGGGTAAGCTATAGTTTGTTATGAGTTATTGCATTTGATTGGGAGGGTGAGGGTTGAGATTTGAAGGTTGAGATTTGTGTCTGAGCTTGAGGTTCTCCTTGTGGAAAAGTCCCTACAAACTGAAGCTGAGTCTGGTGTCTTTTTTCTGTACTTGTCACTGCATTCACTAGCTCTCCTTCATGTCCTCGAGTGTTCCTTATTATCTTCTTCAACTGTGCCCTCTCTAGTAGTGTTTTGCCCCAGCAGAGGTACACATGGTGATTTCTGTCCATTCCCCTCATCCGTGTTTCCGTTTCAAGATCCGATCTCGCGCGATTTCTGAGGCATGGGTCAATTTCACCGGTTGCATTTTGTCTCTTGTATACTGTACAATTCTCCGACAATTTCCCTCGTCATGCACCTCAACTTCATAATTTTTCTGTTCACTGATGTTGTGAATCTCCCTTTAGTTTGCTGTCCACATTTAATCAGTTATCGTCCCTTCAGCCTCCCATAGGTCTTGGCTGATCAACGAACTCCTCCACCTATATCCTTACACTAAAAAGATCTTGTCTTTTATCATTTCCTTACTGCTTCTATCCTCTTCACATGTCGGTTTCCTGAGATTATTTCAGCAGGAATCTTTCTTGCCCCTCTGTCCTTCCTTTTAACTTTCCACCTGTTGTATCTGGTACTGTCTCTACATCACACCTTCACTTCATTTATTCTAGTTCTGTCTAAGTGTGTGTGTACTCATATATATGTGGCTGCAGGGGTTGAGTTTCAGCTCCTGTCCCCAATCTTTGCTGGTGGCTATTAGGTTCACTGCTCCTGGCTTCATGAGCCTCATCGGAACTTTCTTGAAACTTTGTAGGGATTCTGACTACCATTTCAATCTCCAGGTCGTTCGACTTCTTGACTATTCTAAGATTTAGGAAATAATTCCTAACATTCCTGTGACTCATCTGTGTTTTCAACTTCCACCTGTGCCATGGTGTTCCTCTTCCCTGACTTTCAAACAGTCGGTTCCTGGCCACCCTATCAATTCTTCTCAGTATTTTGTGCATTGTTTTCATATTATCCGAAGTCCTTCTTTACTTTAGTGTCATCCGGTCGAGCCCGCTTAACGTGTCCTGGTGAGACATACGTCTAACCTCAGAGACTAACCTTGATGCAAGTTTCTACATTTTCTCTGGTTTCTTAACAAGTTTCATCAGGTGTGGGTTCCATACTGGTGTTGCATACTGCAAACGTATATTTATCAGCGGGCGTATGTGCTTCCCTGTCCGTTAATGTGTGTGAAAGTGCTATCATTGGCCTATCATCACAGGTGATATAAGGTCGATCCTTTCAGGTCTTGTTGTAAACCTCTGAACCTTCTAGGGTTTTTGTACATGCTTGACCACTTGGCGCACCATGCTGGTACTACACACCTCGTTAAAGACACAACATATAGTGTACAGAGTTCTTATAAGATTTATGTAATGATTTTCTAAGAGCAGTTTCAAGATTACCAAATTTTACATATCCTTTGTATATTATTCGAATTTTGCTAAAGGATCTTTCTCTCACAGAAAAATTTGCAATTTCGTCGATCTCCAGGAGTCTTTCGTGTCTGGTCTTCTCTCCACAGTTTGTACAAAATTGCAATTATATTTGAGGAATTATTGTTGCACTTGTTTAACCACCTTTGTCATCAACTGACAGTGATACACTTATTGGATCCCCTCTGCCACGTCATTCACATATATTGTATTAAGATTAGTGATGGTTCTAGTATGAATCATAGTGGGCCTCTTCGTTACTGCGTTTCATGTTATCATCACCCGCTGTCTTGTGTTCGTCAGATGTTCCTAAATCCACTGTCGTACTTTACCTTGTTTCTTTTTTTGCTCCTCTTATCTGTGAATCAATCACTGTTGGGGGTTACAGTGTCAATGCTTCCCTGCAGCACAAGAATAAGTAGTCGACCCTTCCTTGGTCTCCGTTATTGTCATAGAACTCCAGTAGGTTTACGAGATAGAATTTATATTCTCCAAACCTTCCTAGTTTTTTCATATCTGGTTTTCGTCCTCTCTGAGGGCTCTTCCCTCCGTCACCAGTCACCTTACTTCTTATCTTACAATCGTCCTTCTCCCTTATCTAGTTGTGTTGGAGTCTCGGTGCTGTTGCAGTTTTCGAAGCTACGGTGCTCTCAAATTGATGTGAAACAGATTTGAAAATGGAATAATTTTTTATTGTTCTTTAATTATGAACAGTAAAGATGGGATACTACGACTTGTCTTTGTTTTACTATTTCCAAAGACACACACACACACACACACACACACACACACACACACACACTCATTCATTTGGAAGATGAGGATTTAGACGAGTTAAAAAGATATTAGGAAGCATTTCTTTAGTCATAGAGTTGTCAGGAAGTGGAATACTCTGGGAAGTGACATAGTGGAGGCAGGAACCATACATAGTTTTAAGACATGGTATGATAAAGCTCATGAAGCAGGGAGAGAGGACCCATTAGCGATCAGTGAAGAGGCAGGGCTAGGAGCTATGAATCGACCCCTGCAACCACGAATAGGCGAGTACACACAGAGACATAAATAATCATTTTAACATTCTCTCTTTCTCTCTCTCACACTCTCACTCACTCACTCTCACTCATTCTCACTTTCACTCACTTTCACTCTCACTCACTCTCCCTCACTCTCCCTCACTCTCACTCACTCTCACACACTCTCTCTCTCTGTTGATGGTGTCTCCCCCACAGGACTGGCAACTACACATCCGTTACGTTCAAGTACGAGATGGTGGGGACTACGAGTGTCAGGTCTCTTCCCACCCTCCCGTCAGTCTCCTCTCAACCCTCCACGTCTTGGGTGAGTCCCCTTCCCCTGACCTTCACATCTTGGTAAAGTCCACCATCCGCGGAGATGGGGGATGTTGAGACCATCAGTATTTAAAAAAAAATGAAAACATGCTGGGACCACCAACATTATAAGCAAAGAAGCGTGTTTGGGCCACCTGTGTTATAAGGAGAAACGTGCTGAGGCCACCAGCATTATCAGAAGGGAAACGTGCTGGGGCAATTAGAATTATGAGGAAGAAAATGTACCAGCATAACAAAAAAGGAACCATGTTGGACACGCTTTCGTGAGCCAGGGTTGATGAGTGTGCTAGGATTGCTTGCTGCTCAACATAAACAAATAAATATACCAGCAGATATGCTTTTGGGTCTAAACTTATCCATTGATGCTCATGCAGACCTGCGTGAAATTAATATCTGTAAGAGTTCCTTTGAGTGCATCCTTATGGCTTCGGTTTGACTTATATTTTTAAGAGCCATTGAATACAAAAGCAAAAAATCTTTAAGCTATGAATTCAACACTAGACATAGAGGTTAAAATTTAGAAAGCTTAAAAGGATCTTGTTTACTGAAGAAATAATTGTTTATTCGTGAAAACATTGGTACAACATTTATGCAACATATGGGAATCTTTAATAAGGGAAAGTTTAGCCACACATTGGTTTCATCAGTCTAATACAGAGCAGAAAGGGGTTAGGAGTTTGAGGTTATCAGTCTCTCAGCCTTTGCATCGCTTTTGCAGAAAGCACAGCATGTGACTGGAGAAGTGGCTTATATACTGTAGTCCGATGAGTCGAAGCACGAGGAGGCGGGATCGCAGTGGAACCATCCACTAGTGTAAGTAGGTCTTCGTCCATAGGTTGGACAGGTATTGAAGAATTCCTTGTATCAAGATCCCATGATGTTGCAGTGTCTAACAGATGTGGTAAATGGTTTTGTCAGACACTGCAGCATCATGGGATCTTGATACATGGAATTTTTCAATATTTGTCAAACCTATGGACGAAGACCTACTTACACTAGTGGATGGTTCCACTATGATCCCGCCGCCTCCTGCTTTGACAATGAAACCAATGTGTGGCGAAACGTTTTCTTCATAAAGATTCCTATATGTTGCATAAGTGTCTCAATCTTCAACTTGTCGGTTTTCAAAACCATTTATCACCTTGGTATAACAATTCCAACATCAGAGAAAAGGAAACAGCTTAGTAAGAGACTCGTAGACGAAACACATATCGAGAAAATGGCAGAAAGGATATTAAAAATCCAAGAGTAATTAGTGTTTTTGTTCTTCTGGATCGCCTTGTCGGAAACAAGACAAGAAGATATGATGTATTACCTGGAGTCTACCTGGAGATTATTCCAGGGATCAACGGCCCCGCGGCTCGGTCCACGGCCAGGCCTCCCGGTGGATCAGGGCCTGATCAACCAGGCTGTTACTGCTGGCCGCACGCAGTCCAATGTACGAACCACAGCCGGGCTGATCCGGCACTGACTTTAGGTATCTGTCCAGCTCTCTCTTGAAGGCAGCCAGGGGTTTATTGATAATTCCCCTTATGCTTGGTGGGAGGCTGTTGAACAGTTTTGGGCCTCGCACACTTACGGTGCTTTCTCTTAGTGTACCAATGGCGCCCCTACTTTTAACTAGGGGTATTTTGCATCGCCTGCCCAGTCTTTTACTTTCGTAGGGAGTGATTTCTGTGTGCAGATACGTGTCCTTGGTAAAAAAAAATATCCAGTGTTTGGTGGAATTATCCTGTATTAAGTGTCGATGAAGTCAAACCAAAAGCTGGTAATTCGAATAGTAAATATAACTGAGTCCGTGGATCTAGCAATGGAATTACTTGAAAACGTTTAAAGTTATTCACTCAGAAAATCTGGGACACACAAACGTTTGATTCACTTAACAGTTAAAGCATTTAAATTTTAATACCGTATTTCCAAATATGTGCTTTGCAACGAGGATATAATACCCTCTTGCAATTACAATTGCAGAGACCGTTTACTTTTTCAGTATTACAAGAAGAGTAAAAAGTATGCTGAGATCAACAGTGTGTCAGAATCCAATAAATAGTTTAGGTGTATTATTGATTTGGTTACTAGTTGTAAAACTCCCTTCCGTGGGTCGAACGCGAATGCCTCACATTATTTCCCCAGGTGTTACATGACCCCTACGGTTTAGCGCTTCGCCATGAAGGTAATAATAATATTGCCCTCGTCATATTACTTTATTTTTACATGTTACGACTTTCATGTGCACTGCTGTACCCATGTATTAATTGTGTTAAGATTATTGAATTCTTGTCGGAATATCTGAAGTACATTTAATTTTTAAATCTCTACGACAAATTTTACTATATAAAAGCCGTATTCAGCATAAATTCGAAAATTTGTTTGATTTTATTTTTGCTGTAGTAAATTGTAAGGACATTGTTGGTGTATTTTTGTTAACATGTCTTCCTTTTGCATATCAGAAATGTGATGCTTTTTTTTTTGGTACCAGAGTCCATGTTGGCTGGCTACTTCCCTGCTTTATTTCCCTCCTTGTTTTCCTTATCCTACAAATCTTGGGTGAATCTCCATCTATGGGAACTAGGTCCATGAACATTTCTTACAAATGTTTATTATTTACTTGATCAGGATTAATGTTCCTCTCTACCCTTCACACACCTTCTGCCACGCTCAGTCCTTGCCATCCTAACTGTTTCTGGGCGAATTACCCCTTAAAGGAGATTCCTTGATGCTGGTGAAGGGCTCTCGATCTAGGGAATTGGATCTGTGCTCCAATTTCCCGAATCAAGCCTGAATGCCTTTCATCCCCCTTCCCCAACGTAGGCGCTGTGTAATCCCTACGGGTTTAGTGTTCCCCAGGATGTTAACAATTTTTTGGGCGAATTAGTGCTCCTTAATCGTCAAAAGAACTCTGTGGCTCTCGTTTTTCTCTAGCCCTCAGACCACCGGAAGGCTGTAAATTATCAACTGCTTTCATTGACGAGTTGCATTTGCTCACTGACAGAAGCTATGAACGAAAGTCTGGAATGATACTGCCAGAGAAATGGATTCATCTCCTCAAAGTTTCACTTACAGTAGTTATTACTCCTGAGTGAAGTTAACTTTTCTCTAGTGCCAGCCAACAACAGTCCCCTTGGTTACGCTTACGATTTTTAGAAGGGTTTCCACCTACCTTGGTGGTGGTCGATGACCGGAAAAAAGCCTATCACACCAGGCAACGGTCTTCTCTAATCTTTGGGATCATGAAACGGTTTTTATCTGTTTTCTTCGACAGTTTATTGAATAACAGATCATTTAAGGTGAAGGTTGCTTCGTTGCTAAATTTTGAGCAATGTTTGCAAAATCGTGACTAGTAATAGTATTTTCCTAACTGGCCCCGTCTCTATGAAGGTTTCCGTAGGAATACTTCTCAGAGTCGTTCTTTCAGGTGGTCTGTCACCAATTTCAGATTCTAGTAAATACAGCATTATCACGAAGTGGACTTCCGTTGTAAACTACTGATTTTCCATTCATAATGCTCTGGATGTACTACTCGCACTTTTCTTCACGTTAAGGGTTGGTCTATTCTATGATTATCTGCCTACCCGATAATAACCAGAAACTTTAATAGAGAGTTCTCGCCCAAGTCTTGATATATCTCCTAAAGGAGCTCTTTTATTCCATCTAGGGAGAGGATTAGTTGACCATACCTGACCTGTATGCGGTTCGTCGTTTTCGGTTCAAGTTGGGTACAGTTTACAGCTCTCAGACTGGAATTCCGAGGTGTAACAGCCCCATAGCGCAGTTTTAAGGCATCTTCGGTTCAACTGGTCTTCAGTGCTGTGAGTACGATAAACTGGGCTGTTACTCCCCCCCTCCCTCACTCACAACGAGCTCGTTGAGAGTAGCAGGGATGGTGATACAGTAGGAGTCAAGGTGCATCTCTGATGTCTAAGGGCCAGTGTTCAAAGTCTCCTCGATGACGATGACCCATCATGGGTGAGTCTTTTACGGTTCATATAAGGTACAGTTTACAGCTCTCTGGAGTTGAGTCGTCTGGGCACGAGAGCTAGCAAGTCGTCTACACAATGCTGCCACGTAATTTAATCGTCCAGCTGGGCAACGAGAGTTTTAAAACAGAGATGATCTTGATCTTCTCAGAGCACACAGCTTCAGGAACAGACAATATTTTCAGAATTATTACCATGCAGGAAAAATGATTCCGAAATCAACCTGATCTGGTAGACTTCAGTAGTGTCAGCCTGAGATGGGAAACTTCAGTAGTGTCAGCTTGAGCTGAGAGACTTCAATAGGTCAATGAAGATATCGTCAAGTATTCCAGTAAGCGTTCATCAGCTACACCAGCTTCAAAGTTTCCCTACCAGCTGAACTGGTAGGAAAGCTCTGTTCCATACTCCCAATCATCTCTCAATACCTATACACCCATACCCACTTGTATTGTGGGCGGGGAATGCGTAAAAGAATTGTCAACACAAGCGAAGGAATCTACGTCACTTAAAATCTTAGCCCCTATAATCAGCACACCAATTATAACTTGTCCTCAGCAGTGTCACCGCAACCAATGTCAAGCATAAGACACGCTTAGAATTATACGTAAAGTACTAGTCTTCTGAGATGCTAGTAATAATGAATTAATGAAATTTAAGAAAAAATGCTGTGAAAATAATTTAAAGTTGAATTCTTTTAAATTATTTGGTCAATGTAGTTGTTTAGAGATAATAATAGCTACCAAAAACATTAGATAATAATGTTTTTGATAGCTATAATGAAAACGTCAGAATGTTTTTATTTAAAATTCTCTTGTCAGAAATGAAAAAAAGTTTAAAACGATGTTAAAGGGGATGGCATAACTACGTTATAATACTGGTGGTGAGAGTAATTTGCATTGTTGTTATTATTGACAGAGGCGACGTCAGAGATCCTGGGAGGACCTGAGAAATACATGAGGGTGGGCAGCTCCCTGAGGCTGGTCTGTGTGCTCAGGGACAACACTCAGCCACCCACCTACGTCTTCTGGTATCACAACCAACACATGATTAACTACCACGCTACCAGGGAGGTATGTAGTGCAGTGTAACGTAGTTCAACCACCACATGATCAACTGCAACCCTACCAGGGAGGGGAGGGGGTTAGTGGTGGGGCAAAATTACTCGATTTATTACAATATTGTTAAATAACTACTAGTGGTCTGGAAGACACCAGCTGAGACCGTGCGACACTGAACAACCCAACAGTGGCTTCGACATTTTATGAAGGAAATGATGGTCCATTTTAAACATTTACTTGTAAGTAATGACAAATACAATAATTTCTTTATTAACGGAAATACATTTCTTGTCACATATTTGCACCTTGAAAAGTGAAAAATATATATAAAAAAAGTTCAATGGAGTATCATAGTTCTTCAAGACGACAAATCATAAAGTTGCATGCAGTACTTCAGTCAGAGAGTCATTCTAGGGAGTTAATAGGGAAATGTTGCACTACAGTGAGTACAAGAAGAAATGTCACACTAACAAGGATGGTGGGGGAAGGGAGAGGGGGAATGAAATGAGGGGAATTAACAAGAGTATCACATAAATATATTCTACTTCGAAAAGAATAAAAAGGCACAATACCATGACTGGAACAATACACAATACCATGCACAGAGGAGAATGAAACTTATGACGACGTTTCGGCCCGACTTGGACCATTAACTAGTCACACTTGTCATATTAACTAGTGGGACCGAAACGTCGTCATAATTTTCCTCCTCCTAAGCTATTTGTGTAGATTCTACTTCAACAGAAGGAAATGCAAAGTCAGCTCTTAATGAACCAGTTTAGTAGCGGAAGCTAATCTCTTAATAAAGGAGAAGGGATATAAATAGAGAATCACAGCATTTACCATGCTGGCAGAAAGATCTGAAAATGTTCCTTCAATGCAACAGTCATCACTTTGATGAGAGATATCCTGGAGAACGTAGCGCTATTGAGGCTCCTTCACCTGGCATGATCAAAGAGAAGGTTTTAATACTTTCAAGGAATGCCACCAGACTGATATCATTACATAGATAACAGCTAGAGTACTTGAATATATATTTTGGGATACATGACACTAGCCAGAAACATGCCGTGCCAAATCACGAGTGAGCTGGACCATATTAATCTCTTTCTGCTAACGAAAGTATCTAAATTTTGCTCATGTATTTACTCCAATAGGTTATTCAATAGCAGGATCCCCTGTTTCTCACGAGTACTTTACTAGTAGGAGTTTCTGCTCACAGCACACTTAACCTTCTCTAGCAGGATCAGGTGCTACTCACAAGTCACCGTATCTTCATCAGAAAGATCTAACACCGTTCAAAGGATCTTTGCTAAAAGAATTCCATACTGCTCAAAGGTCATTCACTAGAAGGATTTCTTACTACACAAAGGTTCATTACTATAAGTATCTCATACTGCTCCAAGATTCTTCACTAGAAGAATTCCTTACTACTCAAAGGTCCCTCACCAGAAGGATCTCATACTGCTCATGAGTCACTTTCTAGTGACTCTTGAGCAACAGTCTTCTGCTGCTACGAGAACACTCTACGTCACTTTGTAGTGACTCTTGAGCAACAGTCTTCTGCTGCTACGAGAACACTCTACGTCACTTTGTAGTGACTCTTGAGCAACAGTCTTCTGCTGCTACGAGAACACTCTACGTCACTTTGTAGTGACTCTTGAGCAACAGTCTTCTGCTGCTACGAGAACACTCTACTTTCATTAGCAGGCTGCGGAGGATCTCGAGATAATTCTACTATTAGTGTGTCATGTGCAAAGCAACTTGTTAGGTTTGCGAACAGGAGAAAAAATCCAAGTGATAACTGTCCGAACATTCGACATTAAAAACTAAAAAGACTATCAAAATTTCTTGTTGCTGCGTTGTCTAAACCTTATGGAAGTAAATTACAGGTTCAGCAATCTTTCTTCATCATTAATATGATTTATGACATTTAAATATAACAAATATATGTGAGTTTATATTTGCATATCTGCACGTGCACTAATAATATTTCTTCACTTCTTAATGACATTTGTGCCTGTAGGATTCCCTTTCAAATACGATGGATAAGTAGGTTAGAAATAATCCTTGGAAAGCAATGCATGCTGTAGAAGTCGAGTGAAATTTCCGACTGGAAGAGGTTCTTAAAATGTTAAGACGATGTAAATAATGCGTAGTAGGTTTAAAGAAAGAGAAAGAGATGAAATGAAAGGCGATGATTGCGAAATAAGAGCAAAATGCGAGAATAGGTGTCCGCAAAATTGGATTTGAATAAAAAGCACTTTTAAGGAAGAGATTAAACGTTGAAATAACTTGATAAGATACTGAGGCTGTCAGATAACAATGAACGAGAAGAAATGTTAGGACAAGGAAGCGGAAGCATTGGAAAGATGGGAGAAAATATTTTGAAAAGTTGGAAAACACTGATGTAGTAAGGGAGGTGATGATTTCATGCATTTTGCATGGCAGGAGTAAAAAGAGAGGCAGAGGTGAGTGTGGTGGAAGTGCGTAAGGAAGAAAGTTACATGAAAAATGGAACTGCAGTTGATTAAGATGGGAATATTGCAAACGCTGAATGCCAGTTGAGTTATAATTTTGGAGTAATTGATGCATTCTTATAAGAGAAGGAACCATACTTAAAAGCTAGCAAAGAACATACATGGTTAATTTTTAAAAAGGAAAAAATGGACAGGAAAGACTGAAAATGGCCAGTTAGCATCCCTGGATGTTTTGCCAAGACTACAGATTATTATAAGTACCAGGAGCTATGTCATCCACTTACAGCTTAATTACAGGGTGCTCAGAGCTATATAGTCTCTCTGCTCAGTTTATTTACAGCTTCATATCCCATACTTATCGACAAGCTTTCAGGTGCCAAGTGTTCCTATTTTCTTTGAATTCTTCAACTGTAACTTATGCATTTTTTGGATAGCTTCTTCAGTGAGTTGCTGTTGACCTATGATGAGGTTGCATCAGGGGCGGATCTACCATGAAAATAATGAAGCTTAAGCTTCAGGGTTCTAAAAATGTAGGTTCGCCACTGGGTTACACTTCCTTTACCTTTAGAATTCAGGAGTTGGAAAGCT
Organism: Cherax quadricarinatus; assembly: GCF_038502225.1. Classification (NCBI taxonomy): domain Eukaryota; kingdom Metazoa; phylum Arthropoda; class Malacostraca; order Decapoda; family Parastacidae; genus Cherax; species Cherax quadricarinatus. The sequence goes on along the minus strand of NC_091302.1, from coordinate 15,402,072 downwards.
TCCTCGTTGTATATTTATATTTTTACTCATAGCTAATTATCTGGGTTTGCCCTGAGTGTTGTGTTGGATAACAGTACAGAATAGGATTATCACTTCTAACTCACTTCAGGAAATGTCAGTCTTTTTTCCACTGTAGTTCTTCGAGTTTAACCCACTTTCCCAGGAAGAGACCCACAGTTGACTAACATCCAGAGTCCTACTTCATGGTGAATTGGAGCAGAACGTATGAGGAAATGTACCAAAAGTTTAACGTGTATCAGGGAGCAGTTGCGTGCCCAGCATTAGGAAGAACATGGCTAGCGGTCCTATTGGCTACATAATATTACCGAGGCATCTGTAGCCGAGTGATTTTGGGCATCAGATTAGTATCTGTACACGTATGGAGAGCTAGTAGCTTGGGTTTGAGTCCTGATAGAAGTGATATTTCCTTCCTTTTACCTACGCTTGCTTAACCGGCTTGCCTCCTCCTCATGAAGGATATTCCTTGCTGGCTATCCCCAATTCCTCCCTTGGCACTTGCATAGAATCGCACACCATTCATTTTGCATTGCTGCCCCCTATCCTCGCCGAACTCAGATGTATCTACGGTTATATCTCGGCAGACTGATTTGGGTACAATAGTCGTGTTTGCCTTAGAATGGAAAGAAAGACTGCAAGGTATGAAGACATTACCATCAAAATCATGAGAAGCGTCGCAACAGCTGGATGTCCAGCAGTTAGTGAGTAGCCCCAACAATGTTGAGCGAATGACAGTCAAAAAACATCCAAATAATATTACTTTGCAAGCCAGGAGAGACGGCAAGTAGGTGGTGTGGGTTTTCTCATGTTTATCCACGTTTCCTGTTTTTTATTTTTATTTTTTTATCACACTGGCCGATTCCCACCAAGGCAGGGTGGCCCGAAAAAGAAAAACTTTCACCATCATTCACTCCATCACTGTCTTGCCAGAAGGGTGCTTTACACTACAGTTTTTAAACTGCAACATTAACACCCCTCCTTCAGAGTGCAGGCACTGTACTTCCCATCTCCAGGACTCAAGTTGGGCCTGCTGGTTTTCCTGAATCCCTTCATAAATGTTACTTTGCTCACACTCCAACAGCAGTTAAGTATTAAAAACCATTTGTCTCCATTCACTCCTATCAAACACGCTCACGCATGCCTGCTGGAAGTCCAAGCCCCTCGCACACAAAACCTCCTTTACCCCCTCCCTCCAACCCTTCCTAGGCCGACCCCTACCCCGCCTTCCTTAAACTACAGACTCACTCTTGAAGTCATTCTGTTTCGCTCCATTCTCTCTACATGTCCGAACCACATCAACAACCCTTCCTCAGCCCTCTGGACAACAGTTTTGGTAATCCCACACCTCCTCCTAACTTCGAAACTACGAATTCTCTGCATTATATTCACACCACACATTGCCCTCAGACATGACATCTCCACTGCCTCCAGCCTTCTCTTCGCTGCAACATTCATCACCCATGCTTCACACCCATATAAGAGCGTTGGTAAAACTATACTCTCATACATTCCCCTCTTTGCCTCCAAGGACAAAGTTCTTTGTCTCCACAGACTCCTAAGTGCACCACTCACCCTTTTCCCCTCATCAATTCTATGATTCACCTCATCTTTCATAGACCCATCCGCTGACACGTCCACTCCCAAATATCTGAATACATTCACCTCCTCCGTACTCCCTCCCTCCAATCTGATATCCAATCTTTCATCACCTAATCTTTTTGTTATCCTCATAACCTTACTCTTTCCTGTATTCACTCTTAATTTTCTTCTTTTGCACACCCTACCAAATTCATCCACCAATCTCTGCAACTTCTCTTCAGAATCTCCCAAGAGCACAGAGTCATCAGCAAAGAGCAACTGTGACAACTCCCACTTTATGTGTGATTCTTTATCTTTTAACTCCACGCCTCTTGCCAAGACCCTCGCATTTCTCTTACAACCCCATCTATAAATATATTAAACAACCATGGTGACATCACACATCCTTGTCTAATGCCTACCTTTACTGGGAAATAATTTCCCTCTTTCCTACATACTCTAACTTGAGCCTCACTATCCTCGTAAAAACTCTTCACTGCTTTCAGTAACCTACCTCCTACACCATACACCTGCAACATCTGCCACATTGCCTCGCTATCCACCCTGTCATACGCCTTTTCCAAATCCATAAATGCCACAAAGACCTCTTTAGCCTTATCTAAATACTGTTCGCTTATGTTTCACAGTAAACACCTGGTCAACACACCCCCTACCTTTCCTAAAGCCTCCTTGTTCATCTGCTATCCTATTCTCCGTCTTACTCTTAATTCTTTCAATAATAACTCTACCATACACTTTACCAGGTATACTCAACAGACTTATCCCCCTATAATTTTTGCACTCTCTTTTGTCCCCTTTGCCTTTATACAAAGGAAGTATGCATGCTCTCTGCCATTCCCTACGTACCTTACCCTCTTCCATACATTTAATAATTGCACCAACCACTCCAAAACTATATCCCCACCTGCTTTTAACATTTCTATCTTTATCCCATCAATCCCGGCTGCCTTACCCCATTTCATTTTACCTACTGCCTCACGAACTTCCTCCACACTCACAACTGGCTCTTCCTCACTCCTACAAGATGTTATTCCTCCTTGCCCTATACACGAAATCACAGCTTTCCTATCTTCATCAACATTTAACAATTCCTCAAAATATTCCCTCCATCTTCCCAATACCTCTAACTCTCCATTTAATAACTCTCCTCTCCTATTTTTAACTGACAAATCCATTTGTTCTCTAGGCTTCCTTAACTTGTTAATCTCACTCCAAAACTTTTTCTTATTTTCAACAAAATTTGTTGATAACATCTCACCCACTCTCTCATTTGCTCTCTTTTTACATTGCTTCACCACTCTCTTAACCTCTCTCTTTTTCTCCATGTACTCTTCCCTCCTTGCATCACTTCTACTTTGTAAAAACTTCTCATTTGCTAACTTTTTCTCCCTTACTACTCTCTTTTCATCATCATTCCACCAATCGCTCCTCTTCCCTCCCGCACCCACTTTCCTGTAACCACAAACTTTTGCTGAACACTCTAACACTACATTTTTAAACCTACCCCATACCTCTTTGACCCCATTGCCTATGCTCTCATTAGCCCATCTATCCTCCAATAGCTGTTTATATCTTACTCTAACTGCCTCCTCTTTTAGTTTATAAACCTTCACCTCTCTCTTCCCTGATACTTCTATTCTCCTTGTATCCCATCTACCTTTTACTCTCAGTGTAGCTACAACTAGAAAGTGATCTGATATATCTGTGGCCCCTCTATAAACATGTACATCCTGAAGTCTACTCAACAGTCTTTTATCTACCAATACATAATCCAACAAACTACTGTTATTTCGCCCTACATCATATCTTGTATACTTATTTATTTAACGTTTCCTGCTATTTATCACAAACACAGCGGGGAAGACAT
>NC_091302.1:15278588-15396088 GCF_038502225.1 Cherax quadricarinatus | reverse complement strand
AGAGTTTCAGTGGGGGGAAATAAATGGGATTAAATCTGGAGTATCTGAGAGAGTTAGAGCAAAGGAAGGGGTAGCAGTAATGTTAAATGATCAGTTATGGAAGGAGAAAAGAGAATATGAATGTGTAAATTCAAGAATTATGTGGATTAAAGTAAAGGTTGGATGCGAGAAGTGGGTCATAATAAGCGTGTATGCACCTGGAGAAGAGAGGAATGCAGAGGAGAGAGAGAGATTTTGGGAGATGTTAAGTGAATGTATAGGAGCCTTTGAACCAAGTGAGAGAGTAATTGTGGTAGGGGACTTGAATGCTAAAGTAGGAGAAACTTTTAGAGAGGGTGTGGTAGGTAAGTTTGGGGTGCCAGGTGTAAATGATAATGGGAGCCCTTTGATTGAACTTTGTATAGAAAGGGGTTTAGTTATAGGTAATACATATTTTAAGAAAAAGAGGATAAATAAGTATACACGATATGATGTAGGGCGAAATGACAGTAGTTTGTTGGATTATGTATTGGTAGATAAAAGACTGTTGAGTAGACTTCAGGATGTACATGTTTATAGAGGGGCCACAGATATATCAGATCACTTTCTAGTTGTAGCTACACTGAGAGTAAAAGGTAGATGGGATACAAGGAGAATAGAAGCATCAGGGAAGAGAGAGGTGAAGGTTTATAAACTAAAAGAGGAGGCAGTTAGGGTAAGATATAAACAGCTATTGGAGGATAGATGGGCTAATGAGAGCATAGGCAATGGGGTCGAAGAGGTATGGGGTAGGTTTAAAAATGTAGTGTTAGAGTGTTCAGCAGAAGTTTGTGGTTACAGGAAAGTGGGTGCAGGAGGGAAGAGGAGCGATTGGTGGAATGATGATGTAAAGAGAGTAGTAAGGGAGAAAAAGTTAGCATATGAGAAGTTTTTACAAAGTAGAAGTGATGCAAGGAGGGAAGAGTATATGGAGAAAAAGAGAGAAGTTAAGAGAGTGGTGAAGCAATGTAAAAAGAGAGCAAATGAGAGAGTGGGTGAGATGTTATCAACAAATTTTGTTGAAAATAAGAAAAAGTTTTGGAGTGAGATTAACAAGTTAAGAAAGCCTAGAGAACAAATGGATTTGTCAGTTAAAAATAGGAGAGGAGAGTTATTAAATGGAGAGTTAGAGGTATTGGGAAGATGGAAGGAATATTTTGAGGAATTGTTAAATGTTGATGAAGATAGGGAAGCTGTGATTTCGTGTATAGGGCAAGGAGGAATAACATCTTGTAGGAGTGAGGAAGAGCCAGTTGTGAGTGTGGGGGAAGTTCGTGAGGCAGTAGGTAAAATGAAAGGGGGTAAGGCAGCCGGGATTGATGGGATAAAGATAGAAATGTTAAAAGCAGGTGGGGATATAGTTTTGGAGTGGTTGGTGCAATTATTTAATAAATGTATGGAAGAAGGTAAGGTACCTAGGGATTGGCAGAGAGCATGCATAGTTCCTTTGTATAAAGGCAAAGGGGATAAAAGAGAGTGCAAAAATTATAGGGGGATAAGTCTGTTGAGTGTACCTGGTAAAGTGTATGGTAGAGTTATAATTGAAAGAATTAAGAGTAAGACGGAGAATAGGATAGCAGATGAACAAGGAGGCTTTAGGAAAGGTAGGGGGTGTGTGGACCAGGTGTTTACAGTGAAACATATAAGTGAACAGTATTTAGATAAGGCTAAAGAGGTCTTTGTGGCATTTATGGATTTGGAAAAGGCGTATGACAGGGTGGATAGGGGGGCAATGTGGCAGATGTTGCAAGTGTATGGTGTAGGAGGTAGGTTACTGAAAGCAGTGAAGAGTTTTTACGAGGATAGTGAGGCTCAAGTTAGAGTATGTAGGAAAGAGGGAAATTTTTTCCCAGTAAAAGTAGGCCTTAGACAAGGATGTGTGATGTCACCGTGGTTGTTTAATATATTTATAGATGGGGTTGTAAGAGAAGTAAATGCGAGGGTCTTGGCAAGAGGCGTGGAGTTAAAAGATAAAGAATCACACACAAAGTGGGAGTTGTCACAGCTGCTCTTTGCTGATGACACTGTGCTCTTGGGAGATTCTGAAGAGAAGTTGCAGAGATTGGTGGATGAATTTGGTAGGGTGTGCAAAAGAAGAAAATTAAAGGTGAATACAGGAAAGAGTAAGGTTATGAGGATAACAAAAAGATTAGGTGATGAAAGATTGAATATCAGATTGGAGGGAGAGAGTATGGAGGAGGTGAACGTATTCAGATATTTGGGAGTGGACGTGTCAGCAGATGGGTCTATGAAAGATGAGGTGAATCATAGAATTGATGAGGGAAAAAGAGTGAGTGGTGCACTTAGGAGTCTGTGGAGACAAAGAACTTTGTCCTTGGAGGCAAAGAGGGGAATGTATGAGAGTATAGTTTTACCAACGCTCTTATATGGGTGTGAAGCGTGGGTGATGAATGTTGCAGCGAGGAGAAGGCTGGAGGCAGTGGAGATGTCATGTCTGAGGGCAATGTGTGGTGTGAATATAATGCAGAGAATTCGTAGTTTGGAAGTTAGGAGGAGGTGCGGGATTACCAAAACTGTTGTCCAGAGGGCTGAGGAAGGGTTGTTGAGGTGGTTCGGACATGTAGAGAGAATGGAGCGAAACAGAATGACTTCAAGAGTGTATCAGTCTGTAGTGGAAGGAAGGCGGGGTAGGGGTCGGCCTAGGAAGGGTTGGAGGGAGGGGGTAAAGGAGGTTTTGTGTGCGAGGGGCTTGGACTTCCAGCAGGCATGCGTGAGCGTGTTTGATAGGAGTGAATGGAGACAAATGGTTTTTAATACTTGACGTGCTGTTGGAGTGTGAGCAAAGTAACATTTATGAAGGGATTCAGGGAAACCGGCAGGCCGGACTTGAGTCCTGGAGATGGGAAGTACAGTGCCTGCACTCTGAAGGAGGGGTGTTAATGTTGCAGTTTAAAAACTGTAGTGTAAAGCACCCTTCTGGCAAGACAGTGATGGAGTGAATGATGGTGAAAGTTTTTCTTTTTCGGGCCACCCTGCCTTGGTGGGAATCGGCCGGTGTGATAATAAATAAAAAAAAAAAATATATATATATATATATATATATATATATATATATATATATATATATATATTATGTATGTCGTGCCGAATAGGTAAAATTGGTCAATATGCAAGAACTCATTTAAAATTAAGTCCTTTCTAAAATTTTCTCTTGAACGTTTAAAGATATATTTTTTTCATTTATGTTAATGCTGAAAGTAATAATTTTGTACCTAAAGATCTTCAGAAATCTTACTTAAATTTATTACTACAAGCGCAATTTAATTTAGCCTAATCCAACTAAAAATATTTTTGACAAGTTTACAATAATTTAATAATAAACAAACACGTTGGAATATATTTTTATCGTTAGGTTCAGAATGATTTTTGCGAAATTATTGCATACAAAAATTTTTACTTGCCTTATTCTGCAAGGGGAGTGTTGCTATTTAAGACAAAATCATAAATTTTACCTATTCGGCACGACATATATATAGGCTTTCAGTCTTCATGGCCACCAGCAGTATGAAAACCTCTTGGGTTGTAGCTCTAGAACCCTAGAAAGGTATTAGGCGATATGACCACCTGCTGGATGACCACTGCCGTTTCCTAGAATAATTTTGTTTCCAAGACTTATATTTCTACGAATGAAATTTCGGTTTCATTTCCCCAAGAGTTTATCGTCATTCCAAGTCCTTACATCAAGACTGTTTTTCTCGTTTTTATATTTTCGTAGAAATGAAATTTGATTTCATATTTTATATTTACACGTTTTCGGTGGATAAAATGCAAGCGGTATAGTATTGACTTGCGTGACGACTCTTGTGATCTCAACCACATTTATATATAATATTAGTTGGATGACTGAGTCACAAGGTTTACATACAAAATGCATATTAATCAATTTAGCTTCTTGTTGATACCTTATTTCATTGAACAAACAACCACATAGCAGTGTAAGACCTGATCGTAGGAGTGGATTTTTAAGTGAACCTCCAACCCTTCCCATGGAGTGCAGCTCCTGGTCCTCATTTATACACAGATATGAATATCAGCTAGAGGTATATAAATTATATGGTAAGTATTTATACATGGTATTTATACATTTACATTCAACTTCAAATGATAACATTAAATCTCATCTCAATCTCCTTTTATCATCAAAGGCAGATTATGATTACACCTCACTCCAATTCTTCGAATCAACCTCCCAATACCACATAATACCATGAACAACCTAACTCTTTTTATTTGTATTAAGACTACATCACATCCCCAATTCCTTGGAACAAGCTCCCCCTCCGTTTCAAATCCCTCTCCCTACCGCCTGACCCATGACCACTCATTGATTCAACATTCCCACTCCCTCTCCCTACCACCATACACAGTTCAGCACCACACAAACACACACACATCCACAAACACACGCACATCACATTTTTTTTCGAAAACCTACACTTGTTTAAGAGTTGTCTACCTAAACTAAGTTAATACAATTTACTTTATTAGAGGATCCTCAACATTTCATCACACATTTCATTTCTTTACACTTATATAACATCTCACGTTCATTTCACTCTCATGAAAATTTCGTTCATTACAACATCTTGAATTTCGCTACACACTCATTACATATTTCACTTCAATACTCTAAAAACTATTACACATTCGCTTCAATACTAATAAAAATTACACACTTCATTATCCTCAAAATTATTACATATTTCATTATCCTTAAAATTATTACACATTTCATTATCCTTAAAATTATTACACATTTCACTATCCTTAAAATTATGACACATTTGCATTATCCTCAAAATTATTGCACATTTCATTGCAATACTCTGAAAATAAATAAACATTCATTTCATTGACCTCAAAATTATTACACATTACATTTCTCTACCCTGAAGAAAATCACACATTGGTTCACTCCTCCAAAAAATTACACAATCACTTCAATACCTTGATAAATCATCAAACATTCACTTCACCATGAAAAACATGACACATTCATTCACTACCCAAGAAACATTACACATTCACTTCGGTACTCCGAAAACCATTACACAACCACTTCTTCACCATGAAAAACATTTTACATTCACTTTTTACTGTGAAAATAATTCCACATTCATTTCTGTACCTTGAAAATCATTATACATTCACTTCATTGCCTGAAAATTAGTAAACATTCATTTCTTTACAATGAAAATCATTATAGATTCACTTCACTTCTATGAAAATCATTACAAATTTATTTCTCCACCCTGAAAAGACATCACGCATTCATTTCTATGCCGTGAAAATTGCTACACATTCATATTTCTGCAGCGTGTTATTAGACCGTTGGTAATGATATCCTCCATACGTGGAGGGTAATGATATCCTCCATACGTGGAGGGTAATGATATCCTCCATACCTGGAGGGTAATGATATTCTCCACACCTGGAGGGTAATGATATCCTCCATACGTGGAGGGTAATATCCTCCATATCTGGAGGGTAATGATATCCTCCATACCTGGAGGGTAATGATATCCTCCATACATGGAGAGTAATTATATCCTCCATACCTGGAGGGTAATGGTATCCTCCATACCAGGAGGGTAATGATATCCTCCATACCTGGAATGTAATATCCTCCATACCTGGAGGGTAATGATATCCTCCATACCTGGAGGGTAATGGTATCTTCCATACCTGGAGGGTAATGATATTCTCCATACCTGGAGGGTAATGATATCCTCCATACCTGGAGGGTAATGATATCCTCCAAATCTGAAGGGTAATGATATCCTCATATCTGGAGGGTAATGATATCCTCATATCTGGAGGGTAATGATATCCTCCATACCTGGAGGGTAATGATATTCTCCATACCTGGAGGGTAATGATATCCTCCATACCTGGAGGGTAATGATATCCTCCATACCTGGAGGGTAATGATATCCTCCATACCTGGAGGGTAATGATATCCTCTATACCTGGAGTGTAATGATATCCTCCATACCTGGAGGGTAATGATATCCTCCATACCTGGAGGGTAATGATATCCTCCATACCTGGAGGGTAATGATATCCTCCATACCTGGAGGGTAATTATATTGTCCATCCCTGGAGGGTAATGATATCCTCCATACGTGGAGGGTAATATCCTCCATATCTGGAGGGTAATGATATCCTCCATACCTGGAGTGTAATGATATTCTCTATACCTGGAGGGTAATGATATCCTCCATACCTGGAGGGTAATAATATCCTCCATACGAGGAGGGTAATGATATCCTCCATACCTGGGATGTAATATCCTCCATACCTGGAGGGTAATGATATCCTCATATCTGGAGGGTAATGATATCCTCATATCTGGAGGGTAATGATATCTTCCATACCTGAAGGGTAATGATGTCCTCATGTCTAGAGGGTAATGATATCCTCCATACCTGAAGGGTAATGATATCCTCACATCTGGAGGGTAATGATATCCTCCATACCTGAAGGGTAATGATATCCTCACATCTGGAGGGTAATGATATCCTCCATACCTGGAGGATATCATTACCCTGGAAATCGCTTCATATTCATTTCATCACCATGAAAATCGTTACACATTCACTTCATTGCTCTGAAAATTATTAAACATTCACCATCCTGAAAAGATATCACACATTCAATTCTCTTCCCTGAAAAATCGTTAAACATTCATGAAAAAAATTACAGACCCACATACTCGCATTCATTCACCACCATGAAAAACCATTATACATTTATTTCTCCAGCCTGTAAAGACATCACACACTCATTACACATTTATATAATTTTCCTCAAAATTATTACACATTTTGCAGAAAACAATGTGAAGTTCAACGATGAGAAATTTCAATTACTCAGATATGGTAAACATGACGAAATTAAAACTTCATCAGAGTACAAAACAAATTCCTTCCACAAAATAGAGCGAAAAACCAACGTCAAAGACCTGGGAGTGATCATGTCGGAGGATCTCACCTTCAAGGACCATAACATTGTATCAATCGCATCTGCTAGAAAAATGACAGGATGGATAATGAGAACCTTCAAAACTAGGGAGGCCAAGCCCATGATGACACTCTTCAGGTCACTTGTTCTATCTAGGCTGGAATATTGCTGCACACTAACAGCACCTTTCAAGGCAGGTGAAATTGCTGACCTAGAAAATGTACAGAGAACCTTCACGGCGCGCATAACAGAGATAAAACACCTCAATTACTGGGAGCGCTTGAGGTTCCTAAACCTGTATTCCCTGGAACGCAGGAGGGAGAGATACATGATTATATACACCTGGAAAATCCTAGAGGGACTAGTACCAAACTTTCACACGAAAATCACTCACAACGAAATTTAAAGACTAGGCAGACGATGCAACATCCCCCAATGAAAAGCAGGGGTGTCACTAGCACGTTAAGCGACAATACAGTAAGTGTCAGGGGCCCGGGACTGTTCAGCTACCTACCAGCATACATAAGGGGGATTACCAATAGACCCCTGGCTGTCTTCAAGCAGGCACTGGACAAGCACCTAAAGTCGGTACCTGACCAGCCGGGCTGTGGCTCGTACGTTGGATTGCGTGCAGCCAGCAGTAATAGCCTGGTTGATCAGACTCTGATCCACCAGGAGGCCTGGTCACAGACCGGGCCGCGGGGGGCGTTGACCCTCGGAACTCTCTCCAGGTAAACTCCAGGTAAATACCCTGGAAACTCACTACACATTTCATTTTCCTAAATATTATTAAACTTTCATTTGTCTATGTTGAAATAACATCAGACATTCATTTCTCTTCCTTGAAAATCATCACACATTGTATTCACTACCCAGGAAAGACATCACATATTCATTTCTAAACCCTGAAAATCACTACACATTTGTGAAAATTCGTTACACACTCATGAAAAGACATTACATAGTCATTTCATTTCACTGATATCTCACATTTCATTTCTTCACACTGAAAAAAGTCTAACATTCATTAGAGTTTCATGAAAATTCATTCATACTCATTGCTCATTTCTCTATTCTGAAAATATACACTACACTGAATCTTGCCCACCAAATATACATTCATTTCCTTTCCCTCTGTACTAGCTTATACATTTCGTAATATAAGACTTGCGCTAAAATTTCTTACAGTTATACGAATTACATATTTCAACCTAAATTTCTCATAATCTCATTCCCAACCACACCAAAACTTGTATACTAACAACATTTCTCACTAAATCACATGCTTTTGACAACACTCCTACACTTCAAACTTATTCTTAAGCATCTCATTCAGCTTAGCATGATGACTCTCATCATATTCAATCCCATCACATTTTAATTCACCATCTTGAAATCATTTCGCTTAGCCACTACTTTACCCAGAAAAATCATTAAAAATTTTCAATACCCATGAAATTATTTAAATCTCAACTTCTTTTTTCTGTTTGCTTCCTTCAAACACCACATTTTGATGTAAATGGGGTCACACTATTTCTAACTATATTACCAAGGGAAATTTTAAATAAAATGCAGGGAGGTATTGTCGTCAGAACCTCGTATGTATTTCCCATTTTATACCTAGCAAAAACTCACCATTCCAGTTATTTCATTACTTAACTAACATCATATAGTTCTAATCACGACGATGGGTGAATTTCCTCTGGGTGAGGAATCTGGAGGAGTTGTAACGGGTTGAGTCAGATCGGTTGGATGGACCTGGATGGGGTGACTCCAGGGGATGGTCAAGGTGTGTGGGGTCATGTCGCAGGTAGGAGCCGGGGGTATGAGAGTCTGCCCGGTGAGAAAACCCCAGGCATTGGGTAATGGGGGTTCAACTTCTCTTCGCTAACCATCTTCGTTGGTAAAGTGGAGCTCTATATCGATTCGTTTGTGAAGCGGGCCTCTACATCGATTCGTTGGTGAAGTAGGGGCTCAACCCACGTCCTTGGTGAAGTAGGGGCTCTACCCACGTCCTTGGTAAAGGGAGAGCTCTACTCTTCGCTAACGAAGTGGGTGCTCTACACTGCTTCGTTGTTGAAGCGGGTCGGTCCATGGCTCCACCCCCTCTGTTCTACTGCCTGAGTAAAATTTTATCAGTCCATTACAACGCTCTCAAAACATTGCTAACATTTCAAGCCAATAAATACATTCTAATGTTAAGACACACAAAGGCATTTACGATATATATGAGGCATACACAACTTCATGAATTAATGCTAAAACACCACATGAGTGGAATCTTATGGTAAGACAATGTTACGAGGTATATGTGGTGTATATATATTACATGTTAAATATTTATTCACGATAAAACAATATATCAAGATGACCTATCACCAATATTGCTGAGTCTATCATCTCCTCTGAGGCGGTATTCACATGTCTCATTTCCTTTTGCAGTTCTATTAATAGGAATACATTATCTCTTTACATATATTTAAAATAGGATATATTTCTTAAAACAGACTTCCACCTACTTATTCTTGTAATCTGTATGAGCTCTATTTACGTTTGGGTTAGTAGAACCTGTTAGAAGAAATACACATTGTAATGTTTCACAATTTACAATCTACAAAAACACACACACACACACAACACTGTCACACCGCCACTATCACCAACATTATCACTATCCCACTATGATCTCCATCGCTATCAGCAGCATCATCACTAACGTCCATAATATCAACCATTACCACTATCACCACACATTACCAACATCACCACACTTTACTAACTTCACCACTATCACTCCACCACTATCAACGTCACTGTCATAATCACAACCACCACGACAACACTATCGCTCTGTTCAACACCACCTCAACCATCAACACTATCACCATTACCACAAACACTATCACCACCACCACTTCCACCACCAGCACCACTAGACTTATACACTCACAACAGAGTTACTTCATCATCCCACTTATGTTTAACTGCATGATAACACATGCAGAAGTTTGGTGATGAATCTTCTTGATACTACGAATGTATCTTGCCGAATAATTATACTCGCTTACAGAAAGGGTTTAAATCCTCATACTCCTCGATTTAATCGAGGAGCACAATTTCTTGACGTGCTTGACCAGGTGTGGGTTCCAAACTGGTGATGCATACTCCAGTATGGCCCTGACGTACACGGTGTACAGTGTCTTGAATGATTCCTTACTAAGGTATCGGGCGTTATTCTCAGGTTTGCCAGGCACCCATATGCTGCAGCAGTTACCTGGTTGATGTGTATGTGTGTGTGTGTGTGTGTGTGTGTGTGTGTGTGTGTGTGTGTGTGTGTGTGTGAGTTCGTGTTTGTAGATTGTGAATTGTGAAACATTATAATGCGTATTTCTTTTAAAAGGATCTTCCAACCCAAAAGCAAATAGAGTTCGAACAAATTGCAAGAATGTCCTCGTAAGGAGGCGGAAGTCTATTTTGAGATAGATATACTATTTTAAACGTATGCGACAAGATAATGTATCCCGACTGATAAAACTGCAAAAGGAAATAAGACATGTGAATAACTCCTCAGAAGAGATGTTAGACTCGGCAGTATTGGAGGAACGTAAGTTGATAAGTCATCTTCATGTATTGTATTGTTTTATGTACTGTATATACCTCGTAATATTGTCTTACCTTAAGATTCCACTTACGTGGCGTTTTAGCAGTAATTCATGAAGTTGTGTATGCCTCATACATATCGTAAATACCTTTGTGTGTCTTATCATGAGACTGTAGTTATTGGCGATGAACCAATATATTTCACCAACGAAGCACTGTGATGCCCCACCACGTCAGTGAAGAGGAGTGGAGCCCTCCCTTCATCAAGAAGGTGGATTATAGCCCCAACCTCACCAACGAATCGAGGTAGAGACCTGTTTCACCAACGAAGTTGAGTATAGCTACTCTTCGGTAACGAAGAAGAGTAGAGCCCCACTTCACGAACGAATTTAGGTAGAGCCCCAAATTCAATAACGAAGAGTAGAGCCCCCATTACCCAACACTTGGGGTCTTCTCACCGGGCAGATTCACATATCCCCGGTCCCTGTCTGCGGCATGATCCTACATAACTTGACAACTGCCTGGGGTCACCTCAGCAGGTCTCTCCAACCGGCCAGACTCGACCCGTTACAACACCAGATTCCTCGCCCAGAGAAAGTTCACCCACCGTCATGATTACAACTATGTGATGTTAGTTAAGCAAGAAAATAACTGGAATCATGAGCTTTCTTTCAGTGTAAAATGGGAAAATACATATGAGGAACTGACGGCTATCCTTCCCCACATTTTATATATTTTTCCCTTGGTAATGTATCTAAAAACAGTGTGCCCCCCCCCAGCTCAAAATATGGTGTTTGGAGAAGACAAAAAGAAAAAAAGTTGAGAATTAAATATTGTAATGATTTTCGGGGTAATGAATTGAATGTTTAATGATTTTCAAGGTATACAAATGAATGTGTTATGATTTTCATGGTGAAAAATAAATGTGTGATGTCTTTTCAAGGTAATGAAAATGAATGTAGAATAATTTTTCAGGGAAGTGAAGTGAATGTGTAACGCTTTTTGAGATAGTGAACCAATATGTGATGTCTTGTCAGGTTAGAGAAATGAAATGTGTAATAATTTTGAAGATAATGAAATGTGTAATAATTTTGAACATAATGAAATGTGTAATAATTTTGAAGATAATGAAATGTGTAATAATTTTGAAGATAATGAAATGTGTAATAATTTTGAAGATAATGAAATGTGTAATAATTTTTAAGATAATGAAATGTGTAATAATTTTTAAGATAATGAAATGTGTAATTTTTTTTTTAGAGAACTGAAATAAATGTGTAATAATTTTCAGGGTGATGTGAATGTGTAATGAAGTGATTGTGTAGTGCTTTATGGGGAAGTGAATGAATATGTGGTGGTTTTTACAGTATTGAAGTGAAATATGTAATGAGTGTGTAGCGAAATTCAGTATGTTGTAATGAATGTTCAACGAATTTTCATGAGAGTGAAGTGAATGTGAGATGTTATATCAATGTAAAGAAATGAAATGTGCGATGATATGTTGGGATCCTCTCGCATAAAAAGTAAATTGTATTACCTTAGCCTAGGTAGACAACTATTGAATGAGTGAATGTTTTTGAAAAAAAAGTGATATGCGTGTGTTTGTGGATGTGTGTGTGTGTGTGTGTGTGTGTGTGTGTGTGTGTGTGGTGCTGAATTGTGTATGGTGGTAGGGAGAGGGAGTAGGAATGTTGAATCAATGAGTGGTCTTGGTTTAGATGGTATGGAGAGGGATTTGAGGGGGAGGGGAAGGAGACTTAGTTTTGGTCCAGTTAAATGGAGTTAGGTGTTTCATGGTGTTGTGTGGTATTGGAAGATTGATCCGAGAAAATGTAGTGAGCTGTAGTCTTGATCTGCCTTTGATGATGAAAAGAGATCTAATGTTATCACTTGAAGTTGAATGTATTTGTATAGTTTTACCATGTATAAATACTTACCATGTAATGAATATCCCTCAAGAATTATGTAATGTTCCCTTTCTAAGTGATATTGATATCTCCAGTGTATAACTGTTTGAAGTTCCATACTGTGTACTGGTTACCTTCATGTAATTTTGCTTGTAATTGTATTCTTGAAGAAACAAGATTCTACGTGAGCTTTTTAAATGTATAACTCTTATTTGCTTACCAATGTCTTACCATATTTGTAATGTGCTTACCTCTTTATAAACGTATATATACCTCGTATATATTCCTCACAGAATACTATGTCAATAAAACCGAATGATCTGTAATGTTTTATTTATGTTTACCACAATAATATAAGCTTACCAGTGTTTGAATATGCTTTCTTCTGTAGAAAACCTCCATACACTTTAAGAATACCTTATACCACGGCAGTGCTTAGGTTTCAAAACGGAGTGGTTAGCCTCTAAATTGGGTTCAGGAGCTGCACTCCATGGGAGGCCTGGAGGGCCACATTAAAATCCACGACTGTGGTCAGGTCTTGTAATATGCACCTAACACTATTAGGTTGTTATATGTACAATGAAATAAGGTATTAGCAAGTAGCTAAACTGATTAATATATCTGTGATATGCAAACCTTGTGACTCAGTCACCCCGCTGATCTTGTATACAAATGAGGTTGAGACAGCGGTGGTGGTCATGGATGTCAGTGCATCACCATCTACATTTCACCCACCGAAAAAATGTCAATATAAAATATGAAAATCGAATTTCCTCTCAACGAAAATATAGAAACTAAAAATAAAAAAATCTTGATACAAGGAAACAGTGAAGATAAACTCTTGGGTACACAAATAACCCGCACATAAAAGAGAGAAGCTTACGACGACGTTTCGTCGTCTTCCTGCCTATATATAGCCGTCCTGCTCCACCTCTGTTAGTGTGACTTTGTCAATGGTCCAAGTCGGACCGAAACGTCGTCGTAAGCTTCTCTCTTTTATGTGCGGGTTATTTGTGTATCGTTCCAGTCACGGTATTGTGCCTTTTTGTTATTTATAAACTCTTGGGAAAATGAAACTGAAATTTCATCAGTCGAAATATAAGTCTCGGAAAACAAAATTTATCCTAGGAAATGGATGTGCTCATACTACCTAATACTTTTTCAGGGTCCCAGTAAAACGTTGCCTATAAATTAGTAAAAATCCCACAGGGAAAATAGATAATAAAATCTGAGCACATTCATGTGCTGACACACACATCTTCAGAGGAAGGGGAAGATGAGGCAATGGAAGCAGGTATTGAATGTTAAACACTGAGACGACACATCAGTCAGAAAAGGTAACATCATCTCAAACCCGTCCTGCACATACATTTGTACAGCATCAAGTCATATTTCAAATTTGAGTTCTGGTATTTATAATCTTGACAGTTTTATAGTCTAAAATATTCTTCATAATCTTAAAGGGACATATGGTGTGTCGAATGTATATACCTATTCGTACCGAATAGGTAAAACTGGTCAGTTAGCAAGAACTCACTTAAAATTATGTCCTTTCTAAATTTTTCTCTTATACGTTAAAATATACATTTTTTTCGTTTATGTCAATGTAAAAATTAATAATGTTGTATCAAAATTAAAATAATAATTATAATCAAAGAAAGCGCTAAATCAACAAGGGTCATGCAGCATTACGAGGCAGAAAATAGAGCCGGGGCTAATAAACAGCTAGGTGGAGAGGGGATCAGAGGTGAGGGGAGAAAAGGGCTACAAGGTATGCTAAGGGCTATATGTTAAACTTTGTACAGTAAAGCAGTTGCTGACAAAAAGTCAAAAAGTGATTGTAAGTCATAGGCAGGGCCGTTTACGAGAAGGGAAGATAAGGTAAAAGCAATAGAGCAGCGTCGTCGTTGGAGGTAAATCCTGCGAGTTCGTTGGTAAACCGGGCAATCCGCAAGAAGGTGAAGAACCGAAATAGGTACCCGACAAACCTTACAGAGAGGAATAGGGTGTCGTTTCATGAGATACCCATGGGCAAGGTGAGTATGGTCGATGCGGAGATGAGAGAACACAGTCTCCAGAGTAAGGTAAGAAGATGGCCACAAACCTAAAGGCTGTTTAATAGATTGCAATTTGTTATAGTGCGTGTTCGACCACCACTGTTGCATGGCCACGAAGACGGCAGAGATGACTGTAAAATAATCCCTGAACGAAATATCTCTATAGGAAACCATAAGATCATGTACCGCTGACCGCGCAGCAGCATCCGCCTGTTCATTGCCCTGCACATCAACGTGTCCTGCACATCAACGTGTCCTGCACATCAACGCTTGTAAAGCACTGAGGGAATCTGAAATGATCACAAACGTCCGAGGAGACATATATGTAATACGGAGAAGCGCTATGAGGATGGCATACAACTCTGCGGTAAAAATACTAGCCGAATCTAAGAAATGACCTCGGACAACTTCGTCAGAGAACACCGCTGCCATCCCAACACCGTCCAAGATTTAGAACCATCTGTATAAAC
Source organism: Cherax quadricarinatus (assembly GCF_038502225.1). Lineage (NCBI taxonomy): Eukaryota > Metazoa > Arthropoda > Malacostraca > Decapoda > Parastacidae > Cherax > Cherax quadricarinatus. The sequence continues at coordinate 15,381,052 of NC_091302.1, read as the reverse complement.
AGCGATGGCATGAGCATGCGACTGGAAGTGAGCGAGAAAAAGAGAGCGAGAAGCATTTGTAGGCAGGAGAGCTTTTGCGCGTGGAAGTAGAGGAGAACAGACACGAACCGTCGGAACTTCCCCAGGAGGAAGGGAAAAGGGAGACGCTAAATGAACATACAAGGGAGAGAACTGGAGAGAAGACCGGAGTGAAGACGAAGAGAAAACGGTCGGAGTAGGCAGGGGCGTCGAACCAATAATGGACTTCTACTAACGTCTGAGACGAACCTATACGTAGAAGGAACACGAAAGTCATGAGAGCGGACAAAGTAACGAAGGCTTTGAGCATCACGACGATCAACTAAGGAAGGAACGTTCGCGTTAGTAAAGAGGCTTTCAAGAGGGGATGAACGAAAGCACCAAGACATGAACGTAGACCCTGATGATGAAGAGGATCTAACTTAGAAAGAGTTGTAGGAGAAGCCGCAGAATAGACTTGGTCACCATAATCCAGCTTTGACAAGACTAGGGTGGAATGCAAATGGAGGAGAGTCCGGCGATATGCTCCCCCATGTACGATGAGCAAGAATTTTAAGGAGATTCAGCCGACCATGGTAAGCTGCCTTCAAAGAGGAAATGTGAGGTTTCCATGTCAACCGGCAATCGAAGAGAATGCCAAGAAACTTGACCGTATCACATTCTGGAATACGTCAGCCGTCTTAATACAATGGGATATCTGGAAGAGGACGTTTAGTGAAGGTAATGAAATGGGTTATCGTACTAGAAAATTCAAATCTATGGGAAGTGCCCAATGAGAAACTCGGTCAATCGCATCTTGAAGGGAGGCCTCTACCAGGCGACAGTCAGCGCCTTCGCACCAAATAACTTTAGAAAACTTACCTAGCCTTATTATAACAAGTGCAATTTAATTTAGCCTAATCCAACTAAATATATATTTTTAGTTTACAATAATTTAATAATAAATAAACACAAAGAAATATATTTTTTTCGTTAGGTTCAGAATGATTTTATTTTTCGAAATTATTGCTTACACAAATTTTCGCTTGCCTATTTGGGCAAGAGGAGCGTTGCTATTTAAGCCAAAATCGCAAGTTTTACCTATTTGGCGACACACACACACACACACACACACACACACACACACACACACACACATATATATATATATATATATATATATATATATATATATATATATATATATATACATACATATATATTGTTGTACCCACGGAACAAGAGGTATTGATCAATAACAACACTGCACTAACCAAGGAGTCGAACCCATGCTGTTTTGGCCCGCCTCATGGTGAGAGAAAACGCATGACACTTTAGACCACTAGACCACACAATCCTTAAGAATGGTGCATCCAGCCAAGCTAGATGTTGTATCCACCATCGAAGGACATACGGTGGTGTGGACGCCTCTAATTTCATTCTACTTCCTGTTTGTGTACTAGCTCAACAAGCAGTATATTATATTATTGTACCCACGGAACAAGTGGTATTGATCAATAAAAACATGAACTAGCCAAGGAAATTAGCTCAGAGGCATCCACACCACCATGTGTCCTTCGATGGTGGGTACAACATCTAGCTTGGCTGGATGCACCATTGTTAAGGATTGTGTGGTCTAAAGCGTCATGCGTTTTCTCTGACCATGAGGTTCGACTCCTTGCATGGGTTCGACTCCTTGGCTAGTGCAGTGTTTATATCTATATATATATTATATATATATATATATATATATATATATATATATATATATATATATATATATATATATATATATATATATATATATATATATATATATATATTATGCACCACAAGCTCTTATACGAAACAACTGGACGAGCATCATCTTCAATTTGCCCGAATCCTGAATCTCTTTGAAATTCCTGTTAACTACATCCCTCTTTCCAGCCACTGGACAGGAACAAATTAACTGCCTCGGTGAGTGATTGATTATTGCGCTGTTCTTTGATCAGCTGCGCTGTTCCTTGAACAGCTGCGCTGTTCCTTGAACAGCTGCGCTGCATTCACAGCGCCGAACAACTCCAGCAACTGAATAACTCACTTCCATGTCGCTAAATGCACAGTTCCTCTATCTTTTTTTTTAACTCATGATTGTATATTTCATACGTCATTGGGCTTTAGAGCCTGTTTATCTGTCAAGTTTGTTAGTGTATAACACACCAATATATTCTAGTTAACGCTCGCCTGTGGTGGTTGAACTTCAGCTCCTGAGCCCTACCTCTTAACCTTCAGTCAAGTTGTGCGTTTTCTTTGAAACAGTCGGCTGTATTTTATGAAACTCACTTCGATCCCATCCTCTGTTTACAATGTAATCAAGTATTAATTTATGAAATTTGCTATATATTTTTTTTATTATTTTAAATAGGATTAGTTTGGGTTGCATCACACTGTGTTATGGAAGGCTACACAAACTTTTAACATTGTGATGTAGAAAAAGGTATACAATACCTACAAGTTGATGAATATGCGTGACAATAAATAAGCAGACCAATGCAACAAAGATATCAGGTCATATATCAAGCTCAGGGTAAGACTGGTGTTACTTTAAGCTGTTCCACGTCACCTCCTTAACACTGATCATTTCTTTCTATTTTCATGCTTTTTATTATTCTAATAATTGTATTTATGCGTGTCCTCTTGCTCTTATTTTGTTTATTGAACAGCCTGTTTCTCTTTCCAATACTGCCGAGTGTGTGTGTGTGTGTATATATATATATATATATATATATATATATATATATATATATATATATATATATATATATATATATATATATATATATATATATATATGAGAAAAAATTAAAAGGGTCTTAATTTAAATTTAAGTATCAGTAACATGGTTCAACGCGATGTTTTCCCCGGGTATATTTTTTCTTGGGCATTCCCTTCGGTTCCTTCCTTTAGTCTGGCACGTTGTCTCACTTCTTCATTATTTTGCACTGGACAAAGCTGGACTTCAACAGCTTTTCAGATCATTCTTACGCTTTACCTAGGCATTTCTTGAAGTAGTATCTCATAGGATCTGTGTGTGACTTGAAAAAAGCGCACTGTGTGGGCGAAACGTTGTCAATAAAGGATCACATTAAACTGCATTTGTGTTTATGTTTCCAGGATCAACTCGTTAGGTGAGTTCACCTGAGGTGAGTTCACCTGGGGCGAGTTTATCTCAGGTGAGTTAATCTCTTCACAGGTGCAGGTGGAGAACAACGGTGGGCTGAGTGTGCTCTTCCTCAACAAGGTGAGACCAGCTGACTCTGGCAACTACACCTGTGCCCCCTCAAACACCCGCCCTGCCCACATCCATATACATGTCTTGAAAGGTACGTTACAGGTGTTGAAAGGTAGGTCGCAGGTGTTGAAATGCAAACCATAACTGTTGGAAGGTAAGTTACATGTGTTGAAAGGTATGTCGCAGATGGTCAAAAGCGAGTCACTGACGTTTGATTCATGTATTTAATGGCGAGTCACTGACGTTTGATACAGGTATTTAATTGCGAGTCACTAACGTCTGATGCAGGTATGGGTAAAAATGTTAGGTTTCAGATGCTGAAATGAGAGCCAAAGTGGTTGTGTTGCAGGTAATGAAGAGAATTACAGGTATTTATGTATGAATTAGCCTTGTCGAGGATTGAGTTACAGGTTCTGGAGTGAGAGTGCCAAATGTTATCGTGTATCTACGTATTTGTGGTTGAAGAGGTCAAGTTCCAGTTCCCGGTCCCCCTTCTTCGCTGGCTGCAACTAAATTTCTTCGTTTCTGACAGCGTGAGCCCTTTCATACCTGTTCATAATACTGTGTACGGAAACTGCAGTTTTCCCTCCGCTGTCCAGGTCGCTCAACTTCCTGACCATTCTAAGGCTAAAGAAATATTTAACATCTCTGTAACTCATCTGTGTTTTCATCTTCCAGCTGCGCCCTAGTGTTCCTGTTACCAGTCTCTCGGACAGTCAGTTCCTATCCATTCTATGAATTCCTGCTAGCAGTTTGTACGTCGTAATCATATCACCCCTGGTGTTTCAGGCTTAGCTCCTTTAGCCTCTGCTCATTGCTCCGGGAACTAGTCTCCTTACTCTAAAAATGTCTTGGTGTTGTGTTTACACGCTACACTGTAACTATAGGATAGAATATTATGCTTTTTATTTTTTTACTTACAATTTTTCTCTCTCCATTCACTGGCTATATTAAACTTTAGGATCAAACAGTAGGTAGTTATTTACATTCACATGCGACTTGCGCTTATTACGATTTTTCACCCTTTTGACATACTTTATCGTATATGGGTTCCCTGCCGGTGCTACATACTTGAAGATGGGCTTCAACAGATACTTTTATTATATCGTTATGGACTTTTTTTTGCGGTTACTGTAAGTTACTCTAAATTTAACAGCTTCGTTTTTACTGATGTGCGCTTCAGTCGATATACTCAGAACCATGATTACCCCCAGGTCCTTCTCTTTCAGTGTTGTTCGCCATCTTGATGCCCAGAGCCTTTACTCGGTTCTGGTTGTCTTTGCCTTTCCCCATTTTTCATAACCTAGCATTTTGTAGCCACTTGTCAGGACATTCCTGCAGCTTGTGCAGATCTGTCTGAAATCTTTGCTGGTCTGCTCTTTATGTTTGCCTCACTAGTTTTCACTTCATCTGCAAACAGGGTAATTACTGACTCGATTTCTTCTACCATGCATATTCATTTACAAGAAACAGCACTGATCCCAGTACTGACTCTTATGGAGCTTCTCTCATAACATATGCCTATTCAGAAACCGTCTCCCTTTAAATATGCCTTGTTCTACTAAAGTGCTTTCCTCTTATTCCTGCCTGCACCTCCAGTTTTCCCGAAGTCTCTTGTACATGACTGTGTCTAATGTCTTCTTACAGTTCCAGTCTTCTCTTGCTTCACTAACTACTGTTACTTTGTTATGCAAGTCACATGTTCTGAAATGAGTGTTACATGTATTAAAAAGTGATCTAAATGTATTTAAGAATGAGTTAAATGCTCTTTAGTGACTTTTATATGTATTGAAATGTGAGCACAGGTGTTGAAGGGTGAGTTACAGGTGTTGGAGAGTGAATTACATACGGTAAATGTGAGCAACAGATGATAAAGAGTGAATAACAGATGTTGGGGTATCAGTTACTGGATTTGAAGTGTGAGATACAGTTGCTAAAATGTATGTTACGGATTTTGAAGCGTGACTTGCAGTTGTTGATACGTATTTTGCAGATGTTGTCAGTTGAGTTACAGATGATGAAATAGTCGTTACATTTGCTGAAGTTGGTGTCACGAGTGTAGAGCTCTCGGCGGCGTTTCGGTTGGTTTAGGCCTACTGTGACTTCACAATGGTTCAGGACTTCACAATAGTTCAGGACTTCACAATGGTTCAGGACTTCACAATGGTTCAGAGCTTCACAATGGTTCAGGACATCACAATGGTACAGGACTTCACACTACTCCAGGTTATCACAGTGGTCCAGGACTTCATAATGGTCCAAGTCCTCATAATGGTACAGAGCTTCACAATGGTCTAGGACTTCCGAATGGTCCAGGTCTTCCCAATGGTTCATGACTTCACAGTGGTCCAGGACTTAACAATGGTTCAGGACTTGACAACAGTCCAGGACTTCCCTGTTTTCCATGACTTCCCATTGGTCCAGGACTTCATAATAGTCCATTACATTACGGTGGCCCAGGACTTCCCAGTGGACAAGGACTTCACAATAGTTCAGGATTTCACAATGGTCCAGGTCTTCACAATGGTCCAGGTCTTCACAATGGTCAAGGACTTCACAATGGTCCAGGACTTCACAATGGTCCAGGACTTCCAAGTGGTCAAGGACTTCCCAGTGGTCAAGGTCTTCCCAGTGGTTAAGGACTTCACAGTAGTCCAGGATTTCACAGTAGACCAGTACGGACCGAAAACTCGTCAGAAGCTTTCTTCCATAAGTACGGGTTACTTGTGAACTGTTCCTGCCAGGGTAAAATGACTTATTGTTCAGGGAGTAACCGAAGATGAAATTAGAGTTACATGAATTAATGTGGGAGGTATAGATGTTTAAGTAACAGATACAAAGGTGTTCGATGGATTTACGAGTGTTTGAGTGATGTTAAAAGTTCTGAAGTATTAATGAAGAGTGCTGAAGTTGCAGGTTCTGCAGTGTTACTGATAGTGTTGAAGTTACAGGTGCTTACAGGTCCACTTGGTGGACCAGCATCATACATAAGCAGGGTTTTCCAGTGGGCAGTGGAGAACAACATGACGTTCAATGACGTTAAGTTCCAGCTGCTTAGGTATGGAGAGAATGAAGAACTCAAAGGAACACTGTGTACGAAACTCAAGAGGGTCACCAAATATAACGAAAGGAACACGTAAAAGACCTGGGAATAATTATGTTAGCTGACCTTTCTTTTAAAAACCATAACAGGACTAAGATCACGACAGCCAGGAAGATGACGGGGTGGGTGTTGAGAACTTTCAAAACAAGGGAAATAATGCCAGCGGTGACAGTCTTCAAATCGTTAGTGCTCCCTCATTTAGAATATTGCTCAGTGCTGACGGCCCCGTTCAAAGCAGGAGAAATGCCAGAGCTGGAACAAATACAGAGAACGTTTATGGCTCAAATTTAGCCAGTAAAGCACCTAAATTACTGGGAACGCCTTCAAGTCTTGAACATGTACTCATTGAAGCGGAGGAGAGAGAGATACATGATAATATATACCTGGAAAATACTCGAGGGCCTGGTCCCTAATCTGCACACTGCCATAACAACATACTGGAATGAGAGATATGGGAGGAAGTGCAAAATAAACCCAATGACGAGCAGGGGTGCGGTGGGGACAATAAGGGAACAATGTATCAACATCCGGGGTCCCAGACTATTCAACATCTTACCAGAAGATATCAGAAACAGGTTGGAACAAGCACAGTAGCCATCAAGAGGAAACTGGAAAAGTATCTTCATATGGTGCCAGAGCAACCAGGCTGTGATGGATATGTGGGGCAGCGGGAATCCAGCAGCAACAACTTGGTTGACCAGGTAATCATCAGACGAGCCTAGCCCATGGCCGGGCTCCGAGAGTAGTGAAACTCTCGAAACTCTTCAAAGGTAAGGTATAAAGGTATATAGATCATCATCTTGCCAGGTTTGAGATGCTGGACTTAATATTCCTGAACTCACGACTAAGTATTTTGCCAGGTTTTTTCTTTATCTCCGTCTTCATCATTCGCGTCATTCTTATCAGAAATATATGTCCACGATACATGTTAGTAATACATGTGAGAGAGTCATGTGAGCAACACATGCCAAGGATACATGACAAGGATACAAGTATACACTTCAGATCACATCCCAGAAATACTGGTTAGTAATTTATTGGTATTACCTGAGGGTATATTTCTCAAACGTGTCCTTGAAATCCTGGCAAGCATTTCACTTAACTGCCTCATTCAATATACAGGGCAATATCTTGTCTGATCAGATTGTCGCGAATGTGCACTTTTCTCATTTCTTCCTCTCCAGTAGTTTCAATATTCATTACTTTCGTGTGGTTTCACTTTGCAGCTTTTCAGAGTAAGAAACGAGCACCTGATGAGTTGTGGAGACTTTCTGATTTAGTGGTTTAAACTTTTTGGCTACTTATCTACAATTTACCATTGATAGGTTACCATTTACTTAAATATCATCTCAGATTTCAAGGGTCTTTTGTTGCGACTATGAATTACTTTTGCGACTGAAGTTATTTCTTATGACTTTGGAATAACTCTTTTCCGGGTGCGCTCTTTAAGATAAACACTATTTAGTCGATGCGTGGAACAGTCTTCCGAGTAGGGTAATTGAGACTAAGACTTTGGAAAGCTTTAAAAAGAGATTGAACAAATATATGATCGAGAAGGGCTGGCTTTGATTAGAATCTGAGGTATTGTAGCTATTTCTTTGGAAGCTTTGGAAAAAGGTAGGAAATGGATGGTTTAGAGAAGGAATTGCCGTATTTCTCTGTTCTTAAGTTGATGTCATGCACACCAATACTGTATAATTCTGGGACAACAGAGTATGATTCTTTCTACTTATCTGGCAGTGGTGGGATGATGCCAGTATTATTTGCTCAGGGTTCTGAATCATTAATACGGGGCATCACCCACTCTCAGTTATTCAGAAATATGAAGTATCTGCAGATTTATTCGATTTATCCCCAAAACCTTCCTTTCTTCCTCCCAACATTCAGGTGCCATATCTGATGGAACCTTCAGGGACATGGAATGTATGGATAAATGTCGACATGGGTGATGAAGCTTGATTTGGTGAATATGGTATACTTTACCACCAGTTTTCTTGTCCACTGGGCAGATTAGGTAGTTAGTCGACGTTCTTCTAGATTACTCTCATAGGTCCCGCGATGAAAGATGCTAAGGCATTAAGAAGAACGAGTTCATCTTCCATTACTTTGTCCTCTGGTTGAAGCTGCATTATACCTTCATTTCCTTTTTTTCCTGTACTTTCTTTTGTTTTTTTTCCCCAGCGATCTGTCATATCGTCTGCGGTCTTACCATCATCGACCGATTTGTTGTGAGTAGTTCCATATTCCCAGAAGCTTCTTGAACAGTTTCTCTGATGGTGAAAAGCAGTTATGGAAGTCTTTCGTCCCATTTTTCAACGCATCAGAGTTGAAAAGGGAGACTCTTTTGCAACATATGGGAATCTTTATCCTCAATAAAGATTCTCACATGTTGCACAAGCGTCTCATTCTTCATCTTGTCCGCTTTTTTAAACCATTTATTACACTTTCATTAGAATGTTCATTGTTACTTGAAAGAGCTCATGACTCCTGCGATTAAGTATGATATGCTGATGAGAATCTTTGCTTCATTCCATGAGAGGTGAAAGCTTCCCTGAAAGCATTTTTTTTTTTTTGAAAATGGGACCCCAGGACCGAGTACAGACTAGGGCAAATGTACCTCAAAAGAATTCTTATCAGATCTTTAAACAGTACTTTGGCAGCTTATAGGTATTGTCTCTCATCAGAGTAAATATTTGTTTTTTCCTTGTCCTTGTTGTAGGTAGCTGGCCTCTAAATTTTATTTCAGCCAAGAGTTTCTCTAAGAGTAGAAATTGAGCACACTGGTGCCGGCTTTATGTAATACTCTGATTTACCTTCTACTTGTAGGCAAATGGTTCAGAGAACCGACAAGTTGATAAATTAGACACATGTGCAACACTTAGGTATCTTTAATGAGGAAACGTTTCGCCACACAGTGGCTTCATCAGTCCGCACAAAGGAAAATGGTGATGAACCATTCTTCTCCATTCTCCTTTGTGTGCCTCAGACTCCTCCTGTTCACCATTCTCCTTTATTTGGACTGATGAAGCCACTGCGTGGCGAAACGTTTCTTCATTAAAGATACTCAAGTGTTGCACATGTGTCTAATTTATCCACTTTCTACTTAACATTCATAAAAAGCATTGATGTATCTTCAAACATTTTACCTCAAACCCCATTAGAAGCTTTGGTTTATCCTAAACATTGCCTTAGTTATTCTGAAGTATCGACCCACAGAAGAGTTTTGGGCTGAACGAAATACTTGGTAACAAAATTGTTTATGTACGACCAATTTCTTTTACATTTTCCAGCAAGAAACCCTTTTGCCACTTAGGAGAGCCCTTTTTCATGAGAACTCCATTTTTTTTATTAGAAACATGTTGATAAATTTCAATACGTATGCCTCAGACATACCAGATTGCAATGTTGCAGGCAAACATATGTCTTGAGTTGCTCCTCCATTAACATCTTTCCCTCAGGCAAGTAGGCGGAAATAGCTGGCAGTCCTGCAACCACAGAACAGGAAATACTTGCCCGTGAAATATCGCTTGAATTATGTAGCCCCGGCCAGACAGGTTTATGATCCTCCAGTAATGTAAGAACTGCTAGTCATCCTATTCCAAGTTATTAAACTATTCCACCTTCATCAGGTCAGTAAAATTTTTGAATCTTTCAGACTTGTACCACTTGTTGAAATACTCTGTTCACGAGATACTCAACGTTAGCTTGCCCATGGCGACCTTCACCTAGTTTAAACTTTCGTCTGTATTTAGCCATATTCACTCATTAACAAACAACACATCCAGTTTGATTATATTATTGATGTAATCGTCATCTGACATATAAGCTGAATACCCTTTTGTTTTACCATGAAATGCTGTATGAACAAGTGCAGTTCATTGTTCCTTTTGTCACACCAAGGCTCGAGTATAATTTTTCCAACACTTAAAAAAAAAATTCTCTGGGTCGGAATAAGCGAAGAATAATGCGAATAACACAGGTTTTTGTGAAATGAATCATTCGCCATATTAAGTCTTGCCCCGCCTTGGTATAATCCGACCTAAATTTTATATGGGAGAACAATCAGTGGAATGATTACGAGTGCGTTATAACTGTTAGCTATACTAGGAGCAAGTCTCCATCGCTGCAGAATCGGAAAACTATTGCATGCGTATAACTTCACGAACTTCCGTAGCTGTTAACGATCGGCTGTAAGCTATCCCAACAGCAGGTGTCACTCGCCAACAACGCTGAAGCGATGAGTTACTCAAAGTATACAAAGTCAGACATGTTACCAGCATTTGAAGTCTCACCAGATGCATAACAATTCGTCTAGTACTTCTGTAGCAGGACTGCATTGGATTGTACTCTATGCAACAACCAGTAACTGTTTCACAAATATTAATCACCAAGAACCCAAATGGAAATAAGTCACTCTGTCAGACTTTTTTGGGTTATCCCAGGTTCTCTACACATATGCTGCTATGTTTGATAATCTATGTATTTGTGTAAACCTGAATAAACTTACTTAGCCAGAGCATCACAACGTAGCGAGCAGCATGCAACCAGTACTTTATTCTAGTTTCTTGTGCTTACATCTGGAAAAGATGGTTGAGGATAATTGTGGTTGAGCTTTGTAAGCACCAAATTAGTCTGAAAAGTGCTTGGCACACACACGAGATGATCAAAGAAAAATAGAGTAAATCACAATAGATAATGGATTGTACATTGAAGGAGTCTTGATGAATCGTTAAATGATTCATTAAATAAGAGAACAATGGGTGTCGATCTTTTGGAAGGATTTGAAGTAGAGTCTTCCATTGCTGACGCAAGTAGAAGGCCAAATAAGAAAGGAAGAAATCAAACATAAATGGAACTACAATCTGTAACTAAAAGATAAAAGAAAACTTGATGAAGTCGTTTGATTTTATCGAAAATATGGAACAAATACATTAAAAAAAAGAGCTTACAAATCTGAAGTGGATGAAATTTGAGTATTATTATTATCATCATGGGGAGAGCTAAACCCGTAGGGATTATACAGCACCTGTGGAGGATGGGGGATGGAAGGCATTCAGGCTTAATTCAGGGAATTGGAGCACAGATCCAATTCTCTAGATCAAGAGCCTCTCACCAGCATCAAAGAACCTCTCTTGAAGGGGGTAAGAAGGCAAACGTCACTGAGACATTATGAGATACGAGTTTGGTATCCTATATGTATATGTAAACATTTTGAGTGTTGACATGCACCTATTGAATTAACGTTCTGCTTTTATGTGATCGAATCAATATATGTAGTCTGTCTCAAGAAAACTCTAAGACTACAGAGGTATTGTTGTGGTTTAGAGGGTCATGTCAGGGCTGTGATAAGCACCCATCTGATCTATTCTGAGTGGGAAGACTATTGAGGTTATCAGACTTTTTTTCTTCTTAAAAGTTTTATACAAAAACTTCAACTCGTTTTTCAGTCGTCAGTAAACTTTCGATATTAATTTATTGTATGGAAGGAAGGATTACTTTAGGGTTGTGTATATCACAAAATGTTAATTTTATCTATAAAATGTAATACTGAACAAGACACAATACCATGACTGGTATAATACACACATAACCAGCACATACGAGAAAGAGGGAGTTGGCTCCTTCACCTTCGCGTTTTATTGTGACTTATAAATGGTCCAAGTCGGACCACAACATACTCATAAACTTCTCTCTCCACTGTGCGGGTTATTTGTGTAAAAGTAAAATTGCTGTTTCCATGTGGTCACTTCAAAATGCATCTTTTGATCGGCTTCAGACTTTCAAACTTGGTACATCTTTCTAAGAGGAAAGTTGGATTATTAAAAGGCTACAGATCTGCCAGTTTGATAATTTAATAAATATGATGTCATATTTTCTGTGCATTACTCAAGAATGTCTGTACTGCACGACTTGCAACTTACAAAGTTGAAGTATCTATCCAATAAAAGGTTAAAGTTTTAAGATGTATTGGTGCAGATCTGCAAATTTTATATATAATAAAAGTCTGAAATGGTATAGAAACTAACAACGCTTGGATGCAATGAATATCTCATTAACATCATTCCACCTACAAGGGGTTATATCAAGTATATTAAGAATACATGAGAAAGAAGAGTGGATATATATACGAGTACCAACAAAGAAAGATGAGGTACTGGAGACCATTGTCAGTATTATGATCCATATCCCAACAACGAATATGCTATTTAAAAAAATGACAGATCACCATGCCAGATACTGGTGACCTGGTATTATCTGTAACTGTTGTACTTGGAACATGACCTGCTATAGACGAACACTTGGCATAGTTAACGCTTCATTCCTTGCTAAATTCTGTGTGGAATCACTGAAAGCTTAATGGTTCAAAGATGTCATCCTAATGTAGTTTACCAGAAGCACACCGGAGCAGTGATGATCATCATGCATAAGTAGGTTCAACTCTGACACCATCCAGAACTAAACCCCTTAACGCTATCTGCTCTCTTCTGCAAAACCAGGATACAAAGCTGATTTACAGAAAATACCAGAAACCTATTAATGATGATGAAAATGTTATATAGTACGAAGTTGATGAGTAAGACGCACATGCGACAGTTGGGTATCATTCTTCTTGAAACCCTTCACCTACGCAGTAAGCTTCGACCGTCAAATATAGAGGAGAATAAATTTTAAGCTGCAGGACTATTAGCGAGTTGAAGATGACGTAATCAGTCCATCACCGCTGGAGGAATAGTTTTTGAGGTAGTCAGTCTCTCCAATTTATTCTCCTCTGCATTGGACTGAAGGCGCCTACAGCGTAGATCACCTACTGATTAACGTATCATTAACCACTTCATATGAAAATTCGATGTGAGATCTGGAAGCATAAAGATTATACATCCTGGAATTTCTAGTAGAGGAATATGGTATTATTAAAAGGATCTTCATATACAACTGCAATCATATATAATAAAACATTCGGATTAGTTGTGGGAAACAGATGCAAATTTTTAAATTTTATTGATTAAATTGAGAGACTGATTTTTGTGAATTAACTTGAGAATCCCCCTTTATATAGACTATATTTTCACCGCTGGTGTATCTTACCTATAGAAAAGTTCTGATGATTTTAGACCTTTCTGGATGGTGATTTACTAGTTATATAAAAAACTAGAGTGTTACGCTAACCCTTCTGAAGCATAACATTATTGTATGAAACTGGAAAAATTTAAATGGCGGTATATTGTTTACATTGTACACAAATATGTCTTGCTCATTCCTTTAATCTATTTAGGGAATATATTTTTTTATCTTACAGTTTAAAAGGTATACTTTAAAATGTTAGGCTCTAGCGCATGTTCCGGCGCAAAAGAACTTCGGTTTTAAATTTCAGGAAGTTAAGCCCATATATTTCCAAAGATTAACTTCCATGATTAACTTCTCTGAAAAGTATTGTCTCCATGTCTCATATTATACAGGAGATTTAATTTGCTGATCATCTGGTAGTGTTTTCATTGTATTTACTTTGTAATCCTCTTTTAACGAGGTAGTTAACCGTCAGTGTACTTCTTAAATGGTATTGTGAAGAACTTGTTGTCTAATAATAGGGATAACAACCAATACAGTGTTTCTTATTAATCTATCTACCATAGTAGAGTTTATTATACAGTCGCTGATGAAGGTCGCCACTACTGCTGAGTCCAGCAATATTACAATCCTTGTTTCTCGGTCGTCATGTGGGCTAAATACTCTAATTGGAATCAACTAGGGTCATCATCTAAGCTTAAACCGTATATACTGATTATGCTACTCTCTTTGATACCTATTGATGCCTTGCTATAGGTGTATTATTGTAGTGTTTGCTCATTAAGAAGGGTGATGTTTTTCGGGAAAGGGTGGCAGATATAAGTGTTGGTTTTGTTTATTGTGTCATTAACGAGGGGAAACGAAGGGTTGCTGCTTTTTCTTTTTTTGGTTTGAGGAGAGATGGGTTGCATATGTTATCACATCTTCTTGGTTCATCTTATTTACGATTTGCTGCTTTTCTCAATGCCCTCTTCATTTTGTAGAGATAAGCCCTCTGAATATTTTATTTTATTTTGGAGCACTCTACAATAATATCCTGTCTGTGGAGTCATTGAGGTTACTTTTTTTTCATGATAGCTGCTTCATTCACGAGCCTCTTATTCTTTCATTAGTGTTTTTCTATATTTCTGTCTCATATTTTCCTGAATATCACTTTCAATTACATGTTATGTCCTGTAAGTTATCTTATTATCTTACGATTTTTACACTCCAAGACTCGTCATCAGTATGTCTCATTTTTTATTCCGTACTCTTGATCTCCCATCTTGAATTGTGTGCCTCTCGTGTCTTGTCGAATATATAGTTTTTTTTCAATTCATTGCATTTAATTTTTACATATGACATTGTTTCCTACCTATACTGTCATCCATCCTACATGTTCTTAACTATGCTTTACGTGGGTGTCTGTGTTTCTCAGTTCACTTCACTCTTCAGTTTGTGAAATTCAACCATCTCCATTCATTTTATATCTCGCATTTTCTGCGAGGTTATTTGCGTATTGTTCCAGTCGCGGTAATGTGCCTTTTTGCTCTTTAACGAAAGAAATTGTTCTCTCTTGTGCGGCACGTGATATATCGCTCAGTATAGAATATAAACAGCGTGTTCTCGAGCTATATTCTTCCCTCATATCATAGTCTTTGCACCCCTTTAGATCACTTTGCTGTATTTTGTTATATTTTAATCAACTTGTGACTTTTATCTTCGAATTTTTTGTACATACCTATGAATTGTTGTATATTATTAACGGTATGCAGTATAAACAAGTTGTACTGCAGGGAAGAACTAAATATAAGGAAAAGAAGAGATGTCAAAACGAGGGGAAAGTAATGAGTAGGGTTCTACAAGGATCGTTATTAGGACTAGTAATGTTTCTGGTTTATGTGATATATATATATATATATATATATATATATATATATATATGTATGTATATATATATATATATATATATTATAAGGTATTTTATAGGTAGTAGGTTGGTAGACAGCAACCACCCAGGGAGGTACTACCGTCCTGCCAAGTGAGTGTAAAACGAAAGCCTGTGATTGTTTTACATGATGGTAGGATTGCTGGTGTCTTTTGTCTGTCTCATAAATATGCAAGATTACAGGCATGTCTTGCTACTTCTACTTACACTTAGGTCACACTATACATACATGTACACATTTATTTATACACACTCATCTGAGTTTTCTTTGATTTTTATCTTAATAGTTCTTGGTCTTATTAATTTTCCTTTTATATCCATGGGGAAGTGGAATAAGAATCTTTCCTCCGTAAGCCATGCGTGTTGTAAAAGTCAACTAAAATGCCGGGAACAATGGGCTAGTAACCCCTTTTCCTGTAAAGATTACTAAAAAGAATAAGAAGAAGAAAATTGTCAAAGTGGGAAGTCTGAATGTGCGTGGATGTTGTGCAGATGATAAGAAAGAGATGATTGTGGATGTTATGAATGAGAAGAAGCTGGATGTCCTGGCTTTAAGTGAAACAAAGCTGAAGGGGGTGGGAGAGTTTCAGTGGAGAGGAATAAATGGGATTAGGTCAGGGGTTTCAAATAGAGTTAGAGCTAAAGAAGGAGTAGCAATAATGTTGAAGGATAAGCTATGGCAGGAAAAGAGGGACTACAAATGTATAAATTCAAGGATTATGTGGAGTAAAATAAAGATTGGATGTGAAAAGTGGGTTATAATAAGCGTGTATGCACCTGGAGAAGAGAGAAGTGTAGAGGAGAGAGAGAGATTTTGGGAAATGTTGAGTGAATGCGTGGGGAGTTTTGAATCAAGTGTGAGAGTAATGGTGGTTGGGGATTTCAATGCTAAAGTGGGTAAAAATGTTATGGAGGGAGTAGTAGGTAAATTTGGGGTGCCAGGGGTAAATGTAAATGGGGAGCCTTTAATTGAGCTATGTGTAGAAAGAAATTTGGTAATAAGTAATACATATTTTATGAAAAAGAGGATAAATAAATATACAAGGTATGATGTAGCACGTAATGAAAGTAGTTTATTAGATTATGTATTGGTGGATAAAAGGTTGATGGGTAGGCTCCAGGATGTACATGTTTATAGAGGGGCAACTGATATATCGGATCATTATTTAGTTGTAGCTACAGTTAGAGTAAGAGGTAGATGGGAAAAGAGGAAGGTGGCAACAACAAGTAAGAGGGAGGTGAAAGTGTATAAACTAAGGGAGGAGGAAGTTCGGGTGAGATATAAGCGACTATTGGCAGAAAGGTGGGCTAGTGCAAAGATGAGTAGTGGGGGGGTTGAAGAGGGTTGGAATAGTTTTAAAAATGCAGTATTAGAATGTGGGGCAGAAGTTTGTGGTTATAGGAGGGTGGGCGCAGGAGGAAAGAGGAGTGATTGGTGGAATGATGAAGTAAAGGGTGTGATAAAAGAGAAAAAGGTAGCTTATGAGAGGTTTTTACAAAGCAGAAGTGTTATAAGAAGAGCAGAGTATATGGAGAGTAAAAGAAAGGTAAAGAGAGTGGTGAGAGAGTGCAAAAGGAGAGCAGATGATAGAGTGGGAGAGGCACTGTCAAGAAATTTTAATGAAAATAAGAAAAAATTTTGGAGTGAGTTAAACAAGTTAAGAAAGCCTAGGGAAAATATGGATTTGTCAGTTAAAAACAGAGTAGGGGAGTTAGTAGATGGGGAGATGGAGGTATTGGGTAGATGGCGAGAATATTTTGAGGAACTTTTAAATGTTAAGGAAGAAACAGAGGCAGTAATTTCATGCACTGGTCAGGGAGGTATACCATCTTTTAGGAGTGAAGAAGAGCAGAATGTAAGTGTGGGGGAGGTACGTGAGGCATTACGTAAAATGAAAGGGGGTAAAGCAGCTGGAACTGATGGGATCATGACAGAAATGTTAAAAGCAGGGGGGGATATAGTGTTGGAGTGGTTGGTACTTTTGTTTAATAAATGTATGAAAGAGGGGAAGGTACCTAGGGATTGGCGGAGAGCATGTATAGTCCCTTTATATAAAGGGAAAGGGGACAAAAGAGACTGTAAAAATTATAGAGGAATAAGCTTATTGAGTATACCAGGAAAAGTGTATGGTAGGGTTATAATTGAAAGAATTAGAGGTAAGACAGAATGTAGGATTGCGGATGAGCAAGGAGGTTTCAGAGTGGGTAGGGGATGTGTAGATCAAGTGTTTACATTGAAGCATATATGTGAACAGTATTTAGATAAAGGTAGGGAAGTTTTTATTGCATTTATGGATTTAGAAAAGGCATATGATAGAGTGGATAGAGGAGCAATGTGGCAGATGTTGCAAGTATATGGAATAGGTGGTAAGTTATTAAATGCTGTAAAGAGTTTTTATGAGGATAGTGAGGCTCAGGTTAGGGTGTGTAGAAGAGAGGGAGACTACTTCCCGGTAAAAGTAGGTCTTAGACAGGGATGTGTAATGTCACCATGGTTGTTTAATATATTTATAGATGGGGTTGTAAAGGAAGTAAATGCTAGGGTGTTCGGGAGAGGGGTGGGATTAAATTTTGGGGAATCAAATTCAAAATGGGAATTGACACAGTTACTTTTTGCTGATGATACTGTGCTTATGGGAGATTCTAAAGAAAAATTGCAAAGGTTAGTGGAAGAGTTTGGGAATGTGTGTAAAGGTAGAAAGTTGAAAGTGAACATAGAAAAGAGTAAGGTGATGAGGGTGTCAAATGATTTAGATAAAGAAAAATTGGATATCAAATTGGGGAGGAGGAGTATGGAAGAAGTGAATGTTTTCAGATACTTGGGAGTTGACGTGTCGGCGGATGGATTTATGAAGGATGAGGTTAATCATAGAATTGATGAGGGAAAAAAGGTGAGTGGTGCTTTGAGGTATATGTGGAGTCAAAAAACGTTATCTATGGAGGCAAAGAAGGGAATGTATGAAAGTATAGTAGTACCAACACTCTTATATGGGTGTGAAGCTTGGGTGGTAAATGCAGTAGCGAGGAGACGGTTGGAGGCAGTGGAGATGTCCTGTTTAAGGGCAATGTGTGGTGTAAATATTTTACAGAAAATTCGGAGTGTGGAAATTAGGAGAAGGTGTGGAGTTAATAAAAGTATTAGTCAGAGGGCAGAAGAGGGGTTGTTGAGGTGGTTTGGTCATTTAGAGAGAATGGATCAAAGTAGAATGACATGGAAAGCATATAAATCTATAGGGGAAGGAAGGCGGGGTAGGGGTCGTCCTCGAAAGGGTTGGAGAGAGGGGGTAAAGGAGGTTTTGTGGGCAAGGGGCTTGGACTTCCAGCAAGCGTGCATGAGCGTGTTAGATAGGAGTGAATGGAGACGAATGGTACTTGGGACCTGACGATCTGTTGGAGTGTGAGCAGGGTAATATTTAGTGAAGGGATTCAGGGAAACCGGTTATTTTCATATAGTCGGACTTGAGTCCTGGAAATGGGAAGTACAATGCCTGCACTTTAAAGGAGGGGTTTTGGGATATTGGCAGTTTGGAGGGATATGTTGTGTATCTTCATATGTGTATGCTTCTAGACTGTTGTATTCTGAGCACCTCTGCAAAAACAGTGATAATGTGCGAGTGTGGTGAAAGTGTTGAATGATGATGAAAGTATTTTCTTTTTGGGGATTTTCTTTCTTTTTTGGGTCACCCTGCCTCGGTGGGAGACGGCCGACTTGTTGAAAAAAAAAAAAAAAAAAAAAAATAAATATATATATATATATATATATATATATATATATATATATATAGAGAGAGAGAGAGAGAGAGAGAGAGAGAGAGAGAGAGAGAGAGAGATTGAAGCAGCTATATCCCTGTTTGCTAATGATTTAAAGCTATTGTGAATAATTTATAAAGATGAAGACAGGGAAAGTTAACAAATGGTTCTGGACAGCTTGAAAGATTGGTCAGGTAAGTGGTTGCTTGATTTCAATCCCAGTTAATGCTAGGCTAAAAAGATTTGGCAAGAGATAAGAAGACTGGACACGAAATAAAGAGTCGGGGCTCAGAGCCTGCATACCTCACTCAAAGAGAAAGGCCTAAGAGTGAGCGAGACGCCTGGTGTATAGTAGAAAATTAACATCAACGGAGTATTGTAGATGGTTTAGAAAATCTCGTTCTAGAAAATCTCATTCCACAAAACAGAATGAGACATCTGTGCAACATCTGGAAATGCTAATTACGGAAATGTTTAACCAGCCAGTGAATTCTCCGGTCCATTACAGAGAAGAACAGTGTAAGATTAGGAGTCTGAGGTTATCATCCCCTCAGCTTAGACTCGATGTGTTCAGCCATCAATCTTGAGGAAATTTTCTCAAGATTAATGGACTGTACACAGTCTCCAGACTGAGTGACTGATTACCTCAAGCTTCTCCTCATCTTCCACAGTTTTTCTCTGCATTAGACTGAAGGAGCCACTGGCTGACGAAACATTTTCGCAATAAAGATTCCCAAATGTTGCACGTTTAATTTTTCAATCGAATGACCTCTGCACAGAATGCAAATTCAAAATTAGCCTTCACGAACCTCAACCAAAACATTCCGAGCCCCTCTATACAATATTTGTGCATGCTAAGCCCATATTAGAGTAAATAACACCATTGTGGTACCAATACCGGAGATAGCATGGTAAGATTCCGTAAAAAGTGGAGATGCATGCAACGAGGCTTGTTCTGGTGCTATGGGCTATGAACATTGAGGAGTGGCTAACGAAGTTGAGCTTACCGACAGTGGAGGACAGGGGAACCAGGTGAGACATTAATAAAAATTCAGAGGAATTGGTATAGTATTCAGGGATTGGTTAACTGAACGGTGGGAAACAGGTACTAGGGGGCAATGCTGGAGGTTAAAGACACAAAGGAGATTGAGGAATGTTAGGATGTATTTCTTTAGCTTCAGAGTGGCCAGGAAGTGGAAAGACCTCAACGAAAAGGCGGTAAAGGCAGGTTCCATACATAGCTATATGATGAGGTACAACGAGGGACTAAGAGGGACTGAATCGAGTAAGTGCAAGCTGAGAGCGGGTCCAGTAACTAAGAGCCGACCCCTGCAACCACAGAGGAAACACACAGACACACACACAGACTCAGATTATGCACAGGGATTTTAGGAAGCATTTCTTCAATCATAGAGCTGTCAGGAAGTGGAATAGTCTGGAGAGTGATGTAGAGGAGGCAGGATCCATACATAGCTTTAAGAAGAGGTATGATAACGCTCATGGAGCAGGGAGTGTGTGGAGCTAGTAGCTTGATTCTTCATCTTAACCAGGCGGGGAGACTCCAGCAGCTATACACTCAGCCTCGGGATGGCCGCGTGCTGCTCTGCCCCTCCTCATCAGCCTCCTGCTATGCCTGTCCTCCACCATTATGGTGAGTACCACGCAGTTACACTGTTTATATTATGTCTCTGTCGACCCTCCTGGTCGATATTGATGTCTCTAGCTTCCCTCGTTCAGATATAGACATCAACTGATTACATTGCTACATTTTATCTTCCCCTGAAACAAAGTATTAATTTCCTGAAGTTCGGTGCTTATTTCTTACAAAATTTTAGAAGAGTTCCCAGTAATAAATTTTGTATACAACTGGAAGGAACTGCAATACTGCACTGAACATTGAGGCTACGAAGTAATAGTAGCACCATTGCTTATATTATTCATTCTACAGTGTAACTTATTTTTATATGATGAAAAAACTTACTACGAAATCCATATCAGATGTTAGAATATTTATGCTCCAGTAAGATAATAAAATTTTTCCTGTTTATAATTTGTTAGAATTTAAAAAAAAGCTTATAAACAAAGCATTTTTTTTTAATTTTGGTATATAAAAATTTGAAGAGTAAAGGAATCAACTAACATATTCAAGTTTTATCACACGAAATATCAATAACATGATTACAAACAATGCATGACACGGATGGAATTAGAACTCATGGCAAATGAGTTTTACGACGCACTTACCATGATTAATTCTTTCAGTATAAGTCAACAAGCAAAGCGCCTCATCAACATATCTCAAGTAGATAATAACAGCTGGGAGAAAGTCTTTAAATTTGTCATTACTGATGACAAATTCAAGGTCTGTCATGCATTATACGAAAAAAAATCATCAATTAAAAGTTTATTCCAATTATTATTAGTAGTAGTAATAGTACTATTATTATCATCACAACTAAGCGTTAAACCCATAAGGGCCATACAGCACTGCATTTATTCCAGCGAAGATCATACATCAGCAGTTTTTCGACCGAGCTGCTGAGAAGTGTCTACACAACACTTTAGTTAATAACATACAACTGAAATGTTGAAAATCAGATTCCCTGTTCGTCTTGAAATATTTTTCTCATAAATCAAAGAGGTTTTAGAATTTGTGCGAGCATTTATTGACAGTCTAAGTTGCTGATATTTCCAACTTAAATCAATCCTCTTAAATTCAATGGGAATTTCACATATACGGTTTGCAAAAAATTTCTTGAGTGACGATTTTAGGTTAGGTTAGGTTATTATTGTTCTTCATCAACAATAAACAAATAATTATAACGTACGACAATATCAATAAATGAAATATTAAGTAAACGTGATATAAAAAAGTTTTAATACGAGAGCAAAGAACTGCAAGTCACTGTGAATATTAGAAGGAACTGTGTCGTATATAATCTGCTTAATGCTCGGTAAACAGTCACCCATTTGAGTGTCTTAATAACAGTGAAATACTCTCTGTTATTAAGTGGATGGCTGTAAACTTATGCTAAGTTATATTGCCTTGCTAGGATATATCGTCAATGTTAATTTGCCTAATGAAACGAATGACTTTGTGATATTCTCCATTATTTCAGCGAGGGGAGAGTGTTGATGGTGTGACCGAGAGCTTGGTACAGGAGTGGCAAGAAAGCAACAGAAAGCAAGTGCTGGAGGACGGTCACAACTCTTTCACCAGGAGCAGCAATCAGCAGATGCTCGTAGAGAGTCACTACTCAAACTCTCTCAGGTTCTGCAGTCACTCATGCTCACACTACCACAGTGGCTTTGCTTTTCTTCCATTGGAGATGTCACCTTCCCTCTGCACAACTCCCGCCACACGCTCGGTCCAACCATCCACCCAGCAGGTGAGAGAGATATTACTTGTCCTTCCATCTATCCGCTGTATGATAAACACCAAAATTTTATGATTCAATAAAGTTGGAAATATCTGGAAACAATCATTTGAAACATAATTTTAATTATATAAGATATATTGTAATAGTTCAGTCAAATTAACTTACTTTTTAAAACATTTTCCTTAATTTGTGATGGCGTATAATCTTTTGATCGTTACAGTCTCGTGGTGAGTATAATTCTGTAGTGAGTATAATCTGTTTATGAGCATAATCTTGGTAAGTAAGACATGTAGGCAACAGTTAGGCAACTTTGTTTCGAACGGTTTCGCCTACACAGTAGGCTTCTTCAGTCGAGTACAGAAAGTAGGCAGGAGCAGTAGAGATGTGGAGACGATGTAATCAGTCCATCGCCCTTGAAGTCGTAGATTTGAGGTTCTCAGTCTCTCAGTTCCTGCCTGCTTTCTATACTCGACTGAAGAAGCCTACTGTGTAGGCGAAACCTTTCGAAATAAAGTTGCCTAACTGTTACCTATGTGTCTTACCTACCAACCTGTCGGTATAGTATACCATTTTGATATGAGCATAATCTTGTAGTTAGTTTAAGCTTGTAATGGTATGATCGTGTTTTGAGTATAATATTGTGGTGAGTACAATCTTGCATTGGATATAATATTGCGGTGAGTATAATTTTATGATGGTATGATCTTACAGCCAGTGTAATAATGTGATGAGCGTAATCTTGTGATAGTGTCTTGTAGCGAGTTTATTGCTGTGGTGAGAATAATCTTGGGGAAAGAATATTCCTGTGGTATTATCTGACGGAGAGTATAATTTTGATTGAATAAAATCTTGCAGGTGAGTATCAACCGATGATGAGTATAATTCTGTGTTAAACATGAATGCCTCCCTCTTACTTTTAAATTTTCGTAAACAAAATATCCCTCTAAATAAAACTGAAGATTAAAAAATCGCAATAAAAGGTACTGTAAATTAACTGGTTCTTGACTGGAAGCTTTGAATTTGTCGGGAGTAGATTGTATTATTGTTGGTAGAATTACTTACAATATGTTAATTAAAAAGACACTGGTTCAACTAATGGGACATTATACTGTGGCAACGTTTCGCTCTCCAGGAGCTTCGTCAGTAACAGCTTGACACAGCTCCTGGAGGGCGAAATGTTGCCACAATAAAATGTCGCATTAGTTGCACTTGTGTCCTTTTACTGGACATGTCTGGAGTAGTTTTTGTTTTCCTTAGGGTAGAGGTCGGTGAGCTTTTTTGGGGTATTACCCCAAAACAAATTTGAGTACAGCGAAATTACCCCCTAAACTTTTCATGAAAGCCCACAGAATCCGGAAAACACAAGAAACATTAAAATTTAAAATAGTTTATTGAATCTATTTGTTTGAAGAATACTGCCAAACAACCTGAAAAGTATGTATTATACGCGATAAATAAATGTTACACCGTACACCCATAATTTTTATGACAAATTACAAAACACTACCTTACCCGAGTCGTCGAAAGTAGTAAACCTACTGACAAAAGCAATGCACTTCTATTGACTACGAGCAGAGACAGTTAAGTTAATTAATGATAGCGAGACAGGACACTAGGCCATAAGATATGTGATGGTAGTGTTAACAATGGGACGTGTGGTTGTCCTGTTGGCTCCGACACGACAGCAATTTAGATTTTAATTTTATTAAGAAACTAAAAATTATTCGTTTGAAAAAAATAACTTTCATAATTTGTATTGCTTATTAAATATTAAATTTCTGCGCAATTTTCATTTTTACTCCATTTGGAGTAATTTATCCAGGTTTCTCGACCGAAGCACCAAAGAGTTTGGTTCGCCGCTGGCGTTCACAAGATCAACACATGGAGCCCTTTACATTTAAATTCATAGCTGTAACTTGGTTTGTCATGTCGATGGGTGAAAATATGAAGAAAAACTCTTATAATATTTATGGGAATGGGTTAAACGCGTAGCGATCATACAGCACCATAGAAATGGGAGACAAACAAGGTCGATTCAAGAGAAGGGATGACAGGTTCAATTCTTTAATTCAAGGAGCTCCTCACAGGCATCTACGATAGTTTGTAGTTTGGGATGGGAATTGGTTGTTAGGGGTGGTAACACATGCTTAGCAATAGTAATGAGTGTCACGAATGAATATAAAATTTGCTTTCGGAACATAATGGTTTTCATCCCTCAACAATGAGATTTTTTTCTCCACAGTAAACATATCACAACAATGTATCGTGAGAATACAGCGGCTATTGTGAGAGCACCATCGTGGCAGCTGCACTATCGTAGCAGCAGCAGCACCACAGTAGCAGCAATACCTGTACAGCATCACCGTGACAACATCAAAAGGGCAGCACCACAGTGGTAACATCACAATAGCAGCACCACCGTTGCATCAGGACCTTCTTTACGGCAGCATCTCCATGACAGTACCACCGTGGAAGGACCACCGTGGCAACATGACTGTGGCAGCACCACCGTGATAACACCACCGCGGCAGCAACTAAAAATGAGAAGTATTACGGATTTACCCGTCCCCCCCACTAGTGTTACTGATACTTCTGAACACACACACACACACACACACACACACACACACACACACACACACACACACACAAACACACACACACACACGCTGCAATGGAGGCAACTAAATCGTCTCAGGGGATACAAAGGGAAATGCAGTGGGAGGACGAAAGGGAGAGGTCAGTTTTTGTTTTAGGGCTCCAGGAAGTTGAAGGGGAAACTTATGAAGCAAGAAGGCAGGAGGAGAAAAAAGTTATTGAAAGTATCATGAAAGCAATAGGAGAGGACAACACGACCCAAAGGACAAATTTTCGGAGAATAGGGTGGTTTGCAAGAAGAAAAAACAGGCCAGTTAAAGTGACTTTCAAGGCAGAATCAGCTCGAAACAGTATCCTGTAGGAGAAAGCACGACTAAGGGACGTACCGAAGTGCCAGAGGGTGTACCTTCACTGCAACAGAACACAAGAAGAAAGGCAGAAATTTAAAGAGAGGGTACAAAGTCACAAGGAGGAATGAAAAGCAAAGATGGAGAAGAGCAGGAGAACCCAGACTCAGGATTAGGAGCAAATACAACCTCCCTCAGATCCACCCACAGAAGGACCTTAGCCACGACAACCCCAATGCAACCAAAAAATCTAACTCAAAAACTACACACTGTCCCCTCTGCCCCCACCCCCCTTCACAGCAACCCCCCATAGTTCCCTGTCAGTCTCCCACTCCCCAGACCACAGTTTTAGAAAATAAGTTGAAAATAAGTGAGTGGCATGAAAGAATCAAGGAGACACCCCCAAACATCACAGCAGTCACAAAAATGAAACTCAACGGGATGATAACAGACGGATATCAGATCCTGAGGAAAGACAGAGGGAGTAGAGTTGGAGGAGTTGCTCAACTCATTAAAAACAGATGGGAATTTGAGGAAATGGGAGGAATGGACGAAATTCGTAAAAAAGACTACATATTAGGTAGAATTCAGTCTGGGGGACATAAGGTAGTCATTGCAGTGATGTATAACCTGCCACAGAACTGCAGGAGGCCAAGAGAATAATATGAAGAGAGCAACAGAGCAGTCATGGACACACTAGCTGAGGTGGCCAGCAAAGATCACATAGGTAGAGCAAAGCTATTGGTTATGGGCGACTTCAATCACAAGGAGAGTGATTGGGAAAATCTGGAGCCATATGGGGGTCCCAAAGCATGGAGAGCCATGATGATGGATGTGGTACTGGAAAATCTCATGCATCAACATGTTAGGGGCACTACAAGAGAAAGTGGGGAGGATGAACCAGCAAGACTGGGCCTCGCGCTCACCCTGAGTAGCACGGACATTAAGGGCATCACATGTGAAAGGACCTTGGAGCTAGTGATCATGTGGTTCTGTGCTTTGAATGCATTGCAGAGTTACAAGTGGAGAGGATAACCAAACTACAAAAGGGGGGACTGGGGGACTACACAGGTATGAGGAACTTCCTGCAGGAGGTTCAGAGGTAAAGAGAATTGGTAGCAAAGTCAGAAAATGTAATAATGGACTAAGTAACAAAAAAATGCAAGGAAGGAGAGAAAAGGTTTGTTCCCAAGGGCAACAGAAATAATAGGAAGACCAGAAAGAGCCCTTGGTTTATCCAAAGGTGTACGTGGGCAACAACTAAGTGCACTAGAGAATGGAAAAAGTACAGAAGACAAAGGACCCAGGAAAATAGAGATTAGTCAAGGAGCCAGAAAAGAGTATACACAGATAAAGAGGCCCAGCGACAGCACGAAAACGACATAGCATCGAAAGCCAAGTCTGACCTGAAGCTGTTGTATAGCCACATCAGGAGGAAGACAACAGTGAAGGACCAGGTAATCAGGCTGAGGAAAGAAGGTGCGGAGCTTACAAGAAATGACCAAGAAGTATGTGAGGAGCTCAACATGAGATTTAAGGACGTATTTACAGTTGAGACAGAAAGGAAGTCAGAGCAGAGAGGTACACCAACAAGGGATATACCAACAAGTGTTGGATGAAATACACACGACTGAGGAGGTAGTGAAGCTGCTACGTAACCTCAATACCTCAAAGGTTGTGGGGCCAGACATCTCTCCGTGGATCCTTAGATCCTGTGTGTGCCATTAATAACATATTTTCAGCACATCTATTGAAACTGGGCAACTACCTGAGGTATGGAAGACGGCAAATGTAGTCTCCATTTTTAAGTAAGGAAACAGACACGAGGCACTAAACTATAGACCAGTGTCACTGACGTGTATAGTATGCAAAGTCATGGAGAAGATTATCAGGAGGAGAGTGGTGGACCACCTAGAGCAGAGCAAGCTTATAAACGACAACCAGAACGGATTCATGGAAGGTAAATCCTCTGTCACAAACCTACTGGAGTTTTATGACAGGATAACACAAGACATGGGAGAGAGGGGTGGGTAGAATGCATTTTCCTGGACTGCAAGAAAACCTTCGACACAGTTCCTCACAAGAAATTAGTGCGAAAGCTAGAGGATCAGGCACATTTAACAGGAAGGGCTCTGTAATGGATCAGAGAATATCTGACAGGGAGGAAACAACGAGTCATGGTAATGGAGGAGGTATCACAATGGGTGCCTGTGACAAGCGGGGTTCCACAGGGGTCAGTCCTATGACCAGTGCTGTTTTTGGTATATGTGAAGGACATGACGGAAAGGATAGGCTCAGAAGTGTCCTTGTTTGCAGATGATGTGAAGTAAATGAGAATTAAGTCGGATGAGGAACAGGCAGGACTACAAAGAGACCTGTACGGGTTGGAAGCTTGGTCCAGCAACTGGCTCCTCGAATTTTGCACAGCCAAATGCAAAGTCATGAAGATCGGGGAAGGGCAAAGAAGACCGCAGAGTATAGGGTAGATGGCCAAAGACTGCAAACCTCACTCACGGAAAAGAATCTTGGGGTGAGTACAATACCGAGCACATCTCCTGAGGTGCACATCAACCAGATAACTACTGCAGCATATGGGAGCTTGGCAAACCTGAGAACAGCGTTCCGATACCTCAGTAAGGAATCGTTCAAGACTCTGTACACCGTGTACGTCAGGCACCAGTTTGGAACCCACACCTGGACAAGTACGTCAAGAAATTAGAAAAAGTGCAAAGTTTTGCAACAAGGCTAGTTCTAGACCTAAGGGGAATGTCCTACGAAGAAAGGTTAAGGGAAATCGGCCTGACGACACTGGAGGACAGGAGGGTTAGGCGAGACATGACAACGACATTCAAAGTACTACGAGGAATTGACAAAGTGGACAGAGACAGGATGTTCCAGAGATGAGACACAGAAACATGGGGTCACAATTGGAAGTTGAAGACTCAGCTGATTTAGAGAGATTTTAGGAAGTATTTCTTTAGTTATAGAGTTGTCAGGAAGTGGAATAGTCTGGCAAGTGACGTAGTGAAGGCAGAAACCATACATAGTTTTAAGACGAGGTATGATAAAACTCATGGAGCAGGGAGAGAGAGAACCCAGTAGCGATCAGTGAAGAGGCGGGACCAGGAGTTATGTCTCGACCCCTGCAACCGCAAATAGGTGAACATATATATACACACACACATACACACACACACACACACACACACACACACACACACACACACACACACTGATTTTTCTTCCAATATTTTTGTGTATTTATAAAAATAAAAATTGGTATGATTCTCATTGTTTCAGTTTCCTTCGTATTTCCCCTCATGTATTAAGAATCCCTATATAAGGGTACTCAAAATTTGTTTTCTTCTGTTATTACTACTTCCTTCTTTTTCTTCTTCGTCCTCCTTTTCTAAGGCTGTTAATAATTTCAAAACGCCTTATCAGATCTGCTTCAAACTTTCATCGTTGATGTACGGTATATTGGGCAGTTTTATATTGTTACTTTCATGTGCAGGTGTTCTGTTGCCAATTATATAGACCAAGAAGTATTATGGTTTCAGCGAAATAACTT
The DNA here is from genome assembly GCF_038502225.1 of Cherax quadricarinatus. Classification (NCBI taxonomy): domain Eukaryota; kingdom Metazoa; phylum Arthropoda; class Malacostraca; order Decapoda; family Parastacidae; genus Cherax; species Cherax quadricarinatus. The sequence continues at coordinate 15,352,040 of NC_091302.1, read as the reverse complement.
GCAAACGACTCTTCTGGTCGATGTCAAATTTTTGACTCTGGTATGTCCTGTATTCACGAATATTCATGTCACGAAGAGTGTTGCCCTAAATGCCAGTTTCACAAAAGTAATTGGCTGGTATTTTTTCAGTAAATTAACGAATAGATATATTCATTCTGAACAGTTTCAACGTTTAATAAACGATGAGTCTAACTGTAAAAATAAATAATTATGACTTTCGGATATATTCAGAGTTGACGAATTTCTAACAGCTAACATAATTAGGGTAAGTAATATCTGAGAGAAATGGAGAATGCCTGTTCTGGTCGGATTCAAACTTTCATGGCCGGCATACATTGCACAAAGAATTACTTGTTACTGGGCTGTGTATATTTTGTTAACAATTTTATGAATAAATTGTTTTCCTGAAGTAACTGGAAATATGTCTCGTCCGATCTATTTTGAACCTTAACTTTTTGTTTATCCTACTAAACACCAATTTGAAAATTTTGTTGAAGTACCAAAAATATATAAAAATAGTGTTGACTTTAAACTTTCTAAGGTGGAGTTTTTACTTAGTGTCAGGTTCGTATAAGTTCTACTTTATGTCAGAGAAGAGTTGACATTATTATTGGAAGACAACGTATTTTAATTTCCATCTGACAATTTTTGTTTGCCTTTTTTTAAATGACTTCAAATCTTCAACGTTTATTCTTGGCTGCATAAGAATCTTATAGGACTCTCTCTTTAATATTCCTTATGCGTCCATAGATGTTCAAGAGGCTGCGTTTATGGGATGCATCATGGAATACCTATCTCGTCTTGTGCAGCGACTGAAACACATCGAGCAGATTAAAATGATTGTCGGAAGTGTTTTAATTTCTTCTCTATCCTGATTTTACATACTATGACTAGTTTCAAATATGCAAATAATACAGCAGTTTCCTCCCGATAATTTGGGAACCCCACTTTTGTCTTCAGGTTTTCAACACTGGAGTGACCTACTTTGAAGTCGTCAATAATTTTCTACATTTGTTAATATACTTGAGTAGAAATATTTTCTTACGAAATTATATATATATATATATATATATATAAGTTTCTGATGAATATGGGAAAATTTAGTATGAATTAAGGCTCTACAGGTTAAAATTTCAAAGTTTACTAATAGAGTTAATAAAAATTTGCATTATTCGTTTGTTTGCGATCAGTGAATAATGACTATTGTGATTGGAATCAGTGTTTTAATACTGGTATAGATTTCTTTGAGAAAGGCTTTAGTTGGCCCGAGAAGATTCCAGTTTATTATTAGTAAAGAAATCAGGAGAATAGAGAAAAGGGTTTCCTTGTGAATACATCTTCTGATCAGCATCAAACAAGCGCCACTAATATATCTTATTAAGCGCAACTTCATAGGTGCGAAGTTTTCCCTATGCATTTTAACCCCTTCAAGTGTTAATGCCTAAATAGCAGTGCCATGAGGTCTACTGACAGTTTCATAAAATAACTGACCTGACCTCTCCTTCCTTGGATTGAGCCTAATTGCTTCTCAACCCCACAAGTGCTACATGACCCCTACTCTAATAATGATGATTTTAAAAAATTCTTTCATAATTGAAAAGAATCTAAAATAAAATATAAATGCAGGAACAAAACTGAGTTTTTAATGCTTTTTTAAAGTATGAAAATTTGTGTTCCCTGAATTTACACTTTTTGTTTTTTAGTTACGGTATTTGAGCACTTTCTCTGGCACAGTTAGGCACCCAGTTTACTGTGCACTAAACCCAATTTTTATAATCACTGTATTTATAAAATTTAATCTTTGACAGATTTATTTTCTATCGGATGTATTTCAGGACCTATTAGTGTGTGAAACGTGGATTCATGCATAGGTTGTACTGTGTTACTGAATAAATATTGCTCACTTCGAAAATATGCTGATGAGTATATCTTTCTGGATGAGTATGCACTGAAAGGTCCATATACACGAGGAAAGGTGTATATGCACGGGGAAAGATATAGGTCTAAGTATATATATACATACCATACCACGGGCGGGGATAGAACCCGCGATCTGAGTCTCAAAACTCCAGACCGTCGCGTTAGCCACTGGACGCGACGATCTTGAGTTTTGAGACTGATCACGGGTTCTATCCCCGCCCGTGATATGGTTTGTTTGCAATCATGTCATTACGATTTCGTGAGTTATGTATATACATTTTGAGCATGATCATACTTGGTCACTGAGGTAGTCTTAATTGGTGGTTAACAGTGTCGATAGGGTTTTACTCCAATTAATCAACTGCATCGAATTGCAGTTCCTGGCCCTTATAAGGGTGTCGTTTATCTACAGCTACTAGGGTCGTTGAGTGTATGAAACTACAGGTGCTTGACCTCATGAATGTGTTGAGCTAAAGCTCTTTGGCTTTTTTCAGTGCGTTAAGCTCCAACTACTGGACACAGCTCCTGGATATGAGTGACTTTAGCTGCGGCTTCTCTGTCTTCTATGAATTTGTAAGTTTAACAACTAAGTATGCTTAACTAGAGTGTGCTGGGACTAAGGACTAGAGGGAACATCTTTCTCATGTCTTACAGCAACAGAAGCAAGTCTAGTTTTTAAATTAGGTAGTTACTTCCAGGTATTGATACTTGAAAGGATAAAACCTCCACCATTCCTGGTAATGAGCGATCCACTTGGGTTTTGTGCATTACATAACTTATATCAGTTATTTTCCTTTGTTTCTGTTGCATTAGGTTTATTATTAAGTACACCATCAATTGCTAATTTCAAAGACACTGCGAGCCGCTTTTGCTGATTTATATATAAGAACATAAGAAAGAAGGAACACTGCAGCAGGCCTACTGGCCCAAGCGGGGCAGGTCCATGTCAACCTCAGGCTTCGACCAATGACCCACCCAGTCTGGTCACCTCCACTTTAGGAAGGAGCACGGCATCTGACCCAGTAGCACCTGCCAACAGCTAGTCACGTCCAACTCACACCCACCCACACCCACTCATGTATTTATCTAACCTATTTTTAAAACTACACAACGTCTTAGCTTCTATAAAGGTACTCTGGAGTTTGTTCGACTCATTCACAACTCTATTACCAAACCAGTGGTTTCGTATATCCTTCCTGAATCTGAATTTTTCCACCTTAAAACCATTGCTGCGAATTCTATCTAGGCTAGATATTTTTAGCACGCTATTTACATCCCCTTTATTTATTCCTGTTTTCCATTCATACACCTCAGTCATATTCCCCCTAATTCTACGCCTTTCTAGAGGGGGCAGATTCAGGGCCCTCAGTCTATCTTCATAAAGATTTCTGATACATGGGATCATCTTTGTCATCCTCCTCTGTACGTTTTCCAGAGCATTTATATCCATTCTGTAATACGGTGACCAGAACTGTGCAGTATTTTTTTAAATTAGTTTATCATTATTTCCCTTTATTCACTTATTTACTCTTTATTTATTCAAATATGCTTATTAGTAGCTCCTATATTCCTCCTTGGTTCCTCTAAATATATATATATATATATATATATATATATATATATATATATATATATATATATATATATATATATATATATATATATATATATATATATATATATATATATATATATATATATATATATATATATATATATATATATATATATATATATATATATATATATATATATGTATATATATATATATATATATATATATATATATATATATATATATATATATATATATATATATATATATATATATATATATATATATATATATATATATATATATATATATATATATATATATATATATATATATATATATATATGTATATATATATATATATATATATATATATATATATATTTATATATATATATATATATATATATATATATATATATATATATATATATATATATTAACTTGTTATTACACCCTTCCAGGTTTTCACATGTCTGTCAGTCTGTGCCAGTCTATGCCTGCCGGTCTGTCTGTCTGTTTCTGTCTGTCTACCTCTCTCTCTCTCTCTCTCTCTCTCTGTTTTTCTCATGCACGTTAGGTACGATGAGGAACTAGGAAACAGTAACCAATGAATTTTGCCAACTACAGAGCAGCAAACTCTGGTAAAATACGCTGAGACATAAATTGGATCGATCAAATAAATTCAGACAAAGTAAGAGAATTGTAAAGCAGGTTTAAAATTAATCTAAAACATAAGGGATACCAAGAAAGGTGAAAGGTGGAAAGGGCACAAGAAATTAACTAGCTGAGAGTATTGGAGTATTGACTGGTAACGCCGAAGACCAAACTACACGACGTTACAAAGAGAAAACTAAAAAAAAAAATTAGAAGAGGTAAACAGAAATTTTAAAAACGAATGGCACGCATTATCAAAGGTAACCCAAAAAGAATTCTTTAAATACACCAAGTGGGCTAAAAAGTAAAAGCAACGATAAGATCTTTAACTAGCGATAACGAAAAATTAACGAACATAAGCAGAGATAAGGTGTCAATATTCAACATAGTCTTCAGCTCTGTGGTTACTACATCTTACCACAACATCAACATTCCCGGGCTGCGAATATCTAGAAAATACTCGGGTCCTTAATCTAGAAAAGAGTCCATTCCAGCAGATAACCTCAGTATTACTATTTTTCCCATGTACATCTCTCTCTCTCTCTCTCTGTCTCTCTCTCTCTCTCTCTCTCTCTCTCTCTCTCTCTCTCTCTCTCTCTCTCACACACACACACACACACACACACACACACACACACACACACACACAGTAACCAGGAAGGTTCCCATTAATGTTAGAGTGACCAGTATGAAAGTGTAACTATCTTAATGTGCTTCTATTAGCGCTGTGGGTTTAAACACTCACTACCGCTATTGCCTTTTTACAATATATATATCCAGGTGTATGTACACCATTCGTCGCGCTTGTCAAGTGTACGAGTGGGTACATATATGTACTGACTCTTACAACCTTCCATAGCTCTTGGCTTGAGGCTACTGGATTACAGACTTATAGTTATTATTACAAATACCGAAGAGAAGTAGGGAGTGTAAACTTAAAAAAAAATAAGCGGTGAAACATTAAGCAAGATTACACCATTCACAAATGTCTTACCTAGACAGGAACTCTGGCAAAAATCGCCATAAGATTCCTTATTCTTGAGCTTAACATTAATGTAGTCAATGCAAATGAACTGGCAAGAACAATATATATTAATAAGTTTATTAAGACGCACCTAAAGTTCTGCACATCATGAAAATAAAAGAGCTTTGGCACCTGATATACGTCAGATTAAGAGGACTTCTTCCCTAGGTAATGTGAAATTAATTATATTTTTTTTATTAGCACACTGGCTGATTCCCACCAAGGCAGGGTGGCCCGAAAAAGAAAAACTTTCACCATCGTTCACTCCATCACTGTCTTGCCTGAAGGGTGCTTTACACTACAGTTTTTAAACTGCAACATTAACACCCCTCCTTCAGAGCGCAGGCACTGTACTTCCCATCTCCAGGACTCGAGTCCCGCCTTCCGGTTTCCCTGAATCCCTTCACAAATGTTACTTTGCTCACACTCCAACACTCAAACACGCTAACGCATGCCCGCTGGAAGTCCAAGCCCCTCGCACACAAAACCTCCTTTACCCACTCCCTCCAACCCTTCCTAGGCCGACCCCGACCCCGCCTTCCTTCCACTACAGACTGATACACTCTTGAAGTCATTCTGTTTCGCTCCATTCTCTCTACATGTCCGAACCACCTCAACAACCCTTTCTCAGCCCTCTGGAACACAGTTTTGGTAATCCCGCACCTCCTCCTAACTTCCAAACTACGAATTCTCTGCATTATATTCACACCACACATTGCCCTCAGACATGACATCTCCACTGCCTCCAGCCTTCTCCTCGCTGAAACATTCATCACCCATGCTTCACACCCATATAAGAGCGTTGGTAAAACTATACTCTCATACATTCCCCTCTTTGCCTCCAAGGACAAAGTTCTTTATCTCCACAGACTCCTAAATCACCCTTTTCCCCTCATCAATTCTATGATTCACCTCATCTTTCATTGACCCATCCGCTGACACGTCCACTCCCAAATATCTGAATGCATTCACCTCCTCCATACTCTCTCCCTCCATTCTGATATCCAATCTTTCATCACCTAATCTTTTTGTTATCCTCATAACCTTACTCTTTCCTGTATTCACTTTTAATTTTCTTCTTTTCCATACCCTACCAAATTCATCCACCAACCTCTGCAACTTCTCTTCAGAATCTCCCAAGAGCACAGTGTCATCAGCAAAGAGCAACTGTGACAACTCCCACTTTATGTGTGATTCTTTATCTTTTAACTCCACGCCTCTTGCCATGACCCTCGAATTTACTTCTCTTACAACCCCATCTATAAATATATTAAACAACCACGGTGACATCACACATCCTTGTCTAAGGCCTACTTTTACTGGGAAATAATCTCCCTCTTTCCTACATACTCTAACTTGAGCCTCATTATCCTCGTAAAAACTCTTCATTGCTTTCAGTAACCTACCTCCTATACCATACACCTGCAACATCTGCAACATTGCCCCCCTATCCACCCTATCATACGCCTTTTCCAAATCCATAAATGCCACAAAAACCTCTTTAGCCTTATCTAAATACTGTTCACTTACATGTTTCACTGTAAACACGTGGTCCACACCCCCTACCTTTCCTAAAGCCTCCTTGTTCATCTGCTATCCTATTCTCCGTCTTACTCTTAATTCTTTCAATAATAACTCTATCATACACTTTACCAGGTATACTCAACAGACTTATCCCCCTATAATTTTTACACTCTCTTTTGTCCCCTTTGCCTTTATACAGAGGAACTATGCATGCTCTCTGCCATTCCCTAGGTACCTTACCCTCTTCCATACATTTATTAAATAACAGCACCAACCACTCCAAAACTATATCCCCACCTCCTTTTAACATTTCTAGCTTTATCCCATCAATCCCGGCTGCCTTACCCCCTTCCATTTTACCTACTGCCTCACGAACTTCCCCCACACTCACAACTGGCTCTTCCTCACTCGTACAAGATGTTATTCCTCCTTGTCCTATATATGAAATCACAGCTTCCCTATCTTCATCAACATTTAACAATTAAAATCAGGTATTAATATATAAGAATATAGCAAGAATACTGACACCACACGACGAAATAGATAATATGGTCCACGTACATATTTCCCAACAAGGAGTAGATAATATGTACTGGGGAGGCGCGTGTGTCTTAAACCATCCCTTATATCTGAAGGGAGCCCTCAGCAGAATACTAGAATCTACGAAGAATATAGAAGAAAATGTCAATTCGTCAAATACTCCCACACCTATCATAGTTTTCACCAGAACTCTAGAAGATATAAGAATGGTGAAAGGAATTATAAAATTCTCTTGACATTTATCTCTTAAGATTTATTCCAACATAAAAGTAAACTATACTTATCTTGAAGGGGGTAAACCGATAAACAAAAGCAGGACCCATTCCTTCCTCCCCATCAGGAAAGATCCTCTCTCTTCGCATCCTCTCTTTCTTTCTCTCTCTCTATCTCTCTCTCTCTCTCTCTCTCTCTCTCTCTCTCTCTCTCTCTCTCTCTCTCTCCTCTCTCCTCTCTCCTCTCTCTCTTTCTCTCTCTCTCTCTCTACGACTCTGTGAACCAGGAGATCGGAGAATTCTGAAGGAACGTCAAAACAGGGCGACAACTCTGATTGGTGGAAATACGTGATGTATGATGACGCATGACTACGTTACCACAAATCAGCCAATAGACAAGCAGAAAACAACACAAAAAAGAGCAGGGAACGAAAATACACAAGGATTGTTCCCGACCTCAACCTGTCAGCTTAAGTAAAGGAAATCGAACGTGTTCATTCCTTCCCCTGCCGCCGCTCACACATGCAACAAAATATGTAATAAATTATACATATTACATATTCCTAACACACTGGTTATCAGTAATTTTTCTTTAATCTGTCATATCTCAACTTCGGATATGCAGGATCCGTGTTTGTGAATATTTCGCCTGTTCTTGCGAATTCCTAGCATTGCTAAAATCTCTTGTAGGCTGATGCAAGCAGGAGATGATATGAAAAGCAGTAAGACTCCTGCTTGAAAGCTGGCTGCCTTGGATCAACGTCTAGCTTGAGCTAAACGCCAAGGTATTGGACCAGTGTAGCTAGGTTGGTAGAACACTGCGTACCTAGTTCCAAGGTTCGTAGGTTCGAGACTCCTTCAGCCAGAGATCAGTGTTTGTGAATATTTCTCCTGTTCTTGCGAATTCCTAGAATATATATATATATATATATATATATATATATATATATATATATATATATATATATATATATATGACTCATCAGGGTAACTAGGGATCCCAGGGCAGCTAGTTTTCTGTTCCAGCGGCTCAGTGCGGCTGTTCAAAGGGGTAATGCCTGCTGTATTTTGGGCACACGTCCCAGCTCTGAGGAGCTGGATGAGATTTTCGCCTTATAATCGGTGACAAACACGTAATAATATGTACTAGATATGTACTGTATATGCCATCTTTATATCAACAATGTATCTTCTGTACCATATTATGAAATAAAATGTTCCTATTGGTAAAAAAAGAATGAAAAGATGGGGTGGTAGGGGAAGGGGAATATTCAAACGGCTTCAGGAAGAAATCCAAATATTCTTCCTTGAAGCCTTTTTATCCACTTCTCCGAGGCTATGGGTCCCACAATTTACACCACAGGTGGACCCCATATATATATATATATATATATATATATATATATATATATATATATATATATATATATATATATATATATATATTCAAGGTGGCAGGTTGGTAGACAGCAACCACCCAGGGGGGTAGGACCGTCCTGCTAAGTGAGTGTAAAACGAAAGCCTGTAATTGTCTTACATGATGGTAGGATTGCTGGTGTCCATTTTTCTGTCTCATGAACATGCAAGGTTTCAGGAACGTCTTGCTACTTCTACTTACACTTAGGTCACACTACATATACATGTACAAGTATATATATACATACATACCCCTCTGGGTTTTCTTCTATTTTCTTTCTAGTTCTTGTTCTTGTTTATTTCCTATCTTCATGGGGAAGTGGAACAGAATTCTTCCTCCGTAAGCCATGCGTGTTGTAAGAGGCGACTAAAATGCCGGGAGCAAGGGGCTAGTAACCCCTTCTCCTGTATATATTACTAAATGCAAAAGGAGAAACTTTCGTTTCTCCATTTGGGCCACCCTGCCTCGGTGGGATATGGCCGGTTTGTTGAAAGAAAAAAAGATACATATACATAAAATTGGATTTATATATATATATATATATATATATATATATATATATATATATATATATATATATATATGTCGTGCCGAATATGAAAAATTGGTCAATTAGCAAGAACTCATTTAAAATTAAGTCCTTTCTGAAATTTTCTCTTATACGTTTAATGATATATTTTTTTCATTAATGTTGATGTAAAAATTTATAATTTTGCACCAAAAGAATCTTAGAAAACGTACCTAACCTTATTATAACAAGAACAATTTATTTTAGCCTTACCCAACTAAATATATTTTGGATTTGTTTACAATAATTTAACACTATACAAACACAATGAAATATATTTTTTTCGTTAAGTTCAGAATGATTTTGGCAAAATTATTGTATACACAAATTTTTGCTTGTCCTATATGGCAAGATGAGCGTTGCTATTTAAGCCAAGATCGCAAGTTCTACCTATTCGGCACGACATTATATATATATATATATATATATATATATATATATATATATATATATATATATATATATATACAATAAGATCACAGTAAACAGGTGATTTCAGTATATGCAAAAAACCACTCTGAAAGAATAGAGAAGTTCCAAGCCCTTTCGTGACTACTCACATTATCAAGGAACTATGAAAGTAAAGCATCCAAGGAAGGTATATGAGGAGGTCTGGCCAACACCTCACTATCAGATCCCACAACTGTTAAACACCTGACGCGCGCCGGCCCAACTGGACAGGTCCTTTGCACAACCACCAACAAACTATTCTACCCAAGAAAATTTTTAAAAAATTATTATTTGTCCAGTGTATTATTAAATTCTTCCCAAATTCTATTAATTATAAATGGATCTAATTTATATAAACCAAAGGAAATATTCATATTATTGTCAAAACTGCTTTTTATGAAACAAGATTCAATTATATTCCTGTCGACCATGGACTTGCTTGATACTACTTTCTCAACTTTTGAAAATCAATTGGATGGTTAAAATCTCTTACATGAATAAATAGAGCATTGGAATCTTGTCCAGTTCTAATGCTATATTTATGTTGTTTTAATCTTAGTTCGAGATTTTTACCAGTTTGACCGTAATAAACTTTATCGCAAATTTTACAAGGAATCTTATAGACACATCCATCAGCATTTTGGGGGGAATTCTTTATCAAAAGTTTTTTTACTGTATCAAGATTTTTGAATACAACTTTAATATTAAAAGTCTTAAGAAGAGAAGGCATATCAACCAAGTTTTCATGGTAAGGGAGAACCAACATATTTTTAGTTGAATAAGCAATCTTGTTTCAAAAACTTCCATGTATAGGTTACTAAGAACAGGTGATGATAAGTAATGATATGCTTTACACTCAGAAGTTTGGTATGGCAATGGGAAATCCTCTTTCACCTGTTCTTAGTAACCTGTACATGGAATTTTTGAAACAAGATTGCTTAACACAATCCTCCCTAATAGAGCTAAATGGTTCAGATATGTTGATGATATTTTGTGTGTTATGCCCAAAAATGTAGATGTACACCATTTCCTTGGAAAATTAAATAGCTTAGCCCATTCCATAAACTTTACTGTTGAGTTTGAAGAAAATAACTCATTACCTTTCTCTAGATGTTTTAATTATTAAGGGTAATAATTAATTCAAATTTAAAATTTACAGAAAACCTACAAATAACTGTTCCTATGTCCACTATTATTATTCGCATTTTGATAAAGAATTCCTCCCAAAATGCTGATGGATGTGTCTATAAGATTCCTTGTAAAATTTGCGATAAAGTTTATTACGGTCAAACTGGTAAAAATCTCGAACTAAGATTAAAACAACATAAATATAGCATTAGAACTGGACAAGATTCCAATGCTCTATTTATTCATGTAAGAGATTTTAGCCATCCAATTGATTTTCAAAAAGTTGAGAAAGTAGTATCAAGCAAGTCCATGGTCGACAGGAATATAATTGAATCTTGTTTCATAAAAAGCAGTTTTGACAATAATATGAATATTTCCTTTGGTTTATATAAATTTGATCCATTTATAATTAATAGAATTTGGGAAGAATTTAATAATACACTGGACAAATAATAATTTTAAAAATTTTCTTGGGTAGAATAGTTTGTTGGTGGTTGTGCAAACTACCTGTCCAGTTGGGCCGGCGCGCGTCAGGTGTTTAACCGTTGTGGGATCTGATAGTGAGGTGTTGGCCAGACCCCCTTATATACCTTCCTTGGATGCTTTACTTTCATAGTTCCTTGATAATGTGAGTAGTCACGAAAGGGCTTGGAATTTCTCTATTCTTTCAGAGTGGTTGTTTTGCATATATATATATATATATATATATATATATATATATATATATATATATATATATATATATATATATATATATATATATATATATATATACCGTCCTGCCAAGTGAGTGTAAAACGAAAGCCTGTAATTGTTTTACATGGTAGGATTGCTGGTGTCTTTTGTCTGTCTCATAAATATGCAAGATTACAGGTACGTCTTGCTACTTCTACTTACACTTAGGTCACACTACACATACATGTACACGTTTATTTATACACACTCATCAGAGTTTTCTTTGATTTTATCTTAATAGTTCTTGGTCTTATTACTTTTCCTTTTATATCCATGGGGAAGTGGAATAAGAATCTTTCCTCCGTAAGCCATGCGTGTTGTAAAAGTCAACTAAAATGCCGGGAACAATGGGCTAGTAACCCCTTTTCCTGTAAAGATTACTAAAAAGAATAAGAAGAAGAAAAATGTCAAAGTGGGAAGTCTGAATGTGCGTGGATGTTGTGCAAATGATAAGAAAGAGATGATTGTGGATGTTATGAATGAGAAGAAACTGGATGTCCTGGCTTTAAGTGAAACAAAGCTGAATGGGGTGGGAGAGTTTCAATGGAGAGGAATAAATGGGATTAGGTCAGGGGTTTCAAATAGAGTTAGAGCTAAAGAAGGAGTAGCAATAATGTTGAAGGATAAGCTATGGCAGGAAAAGAGGGACTACAAATGTATAAATTCAAGGATTATGTGGAGTAAAATAAAGATTGGATGTGAAAAGTGGGTTATAGTAAGCGTGTATGTACCTGGAGAAGAGGGAAGTGTAGAGGAGAGAGAGAGATTCTGGGAAATGTTGAGTGAATGCGTGGGGTGTTTTGAATCAAGTGTGAGAGTAATGGTGGTTGGGGATTTCAATGCTAAAGTGGGTAAAAATGTTATGGAGGGAGTAGTAGGTAAATTTGGGGTGCCAGGGGTAAATGTAAATGGGGAGCCTTTAATTGAGCTATGTGTAGAAAGAAATTTGGTAATAAGTAATACATATTTTATGAAAAAGAGGATAAATAAATATACAAGGTATGATGTAGCGCGTAATGAAAGTAGTTTGTTAGATTATGTATTGGTGGATAAAAGGTTGATGGGTAGGCTCCAGATTGTACATGTTTATAGAGGGGCAACTGATATATCGGATCATTATTTAGTTGTAGCTACAGTTAGAGTAAGAGGTAGATGGGAAAAGAGAAAGGTGGCAACAACAAGTAAGAGGGAGGTGAAAGTGTATAAACTAAGGGAGGAGGAAGTTCGGGCGAAATATAAGCGACTATTGGTAGAAAGGTGGGCTAGTGCAAAGATGAGTAGTGGGGGGGGGGGTTGAAGAGGGTTCGAATAGTTTTAAAAATGCAGTATTAGAATGTGTGGCAGAAGTTTGTGGTTATAGGAGGGTGGGGGCAGGAGGAAAGAGGAGTGATTGGTGGAATGATGAAGTAAAGGGTGTGATAAAAGAGAAAAAGGTAGCTTATTAGAGGTTTTTACAAAGCAGAAGTGTTATAAGAAGAGCAGAGTATATGGAGAGTAAAAGAAAGGTGAAGAGAGTGGTGAGAGAGTGCAAAAGGAGAGCAGATGAAAGAGTGGGAGAGGCACTGTCAAGAAATTTTAATGAAAATAAGAAAAAATTTTGGAGTGAGTTAAACAAGTTAAGAAAGCCTAGGGAAAGTATGGATTTGTCAGTTAAAAACAGAGTAGGGGAGTTAGTAGATGGGGAGAGGGAGGTATTAGGTAGATGGCGAGAATATTTTGAGGAACTTTTAAATGTTGAGGAAGAAAGGGAGGCGGTAATTTCATGCACTGGCCAGGGAGGTATACCATCTTTTTGGAGTGAAGAAGAGCAGAATGTAAGTGTGGTGGAGGTACGTGAGGCATTACGTAGAATGAAAGGGGGTAAAGCAGCTGGAACTGATGGGATCATGACAGAAATGTTAAAAGCAGGGGGGGATATAGTGTTGGAGTGGTTGGTACTTTTGTTTAATAAATGTATGAAAGAGGGGAAGGTACCTAGGGATTGGCGGAGAGCATGTATAGTCCCTTTATATAAAGGGAAAGGGGACAAAAGAGATTGTAGAAATTATAGAGGAATAAGTTTACTGAGTATACCAGGAAAAGTATACGGTAGGGTTATAATTGAAAGAATTAGAGGTAAGACAGAATGTAGAATTGCGGACGAGCAAGGAGGCTTCAGAGTGGGTAGGGGATGTGTAGTTCAAGTGTTTACATTGAAGCATATATGTGAACAGTATTTAGATAAAGGTAGGGAAGTTTTTATTGCATTTATGGATTTAGAAAAGGCATATGATAGAGTGGATAGAGGAGCAATGTGGCAGATGTTGCAAGTATATGGAACAGGTGGTAAGTTACTAAATGCTGTAAAGAGCTTTTATGAGGATAGTGAGGCTCAGGTTAGGGTGTGTAGAAGAGAGGGAGAATACTTCCCGGTAAAAGTAGGTCTTAGACAGGGATGTGTAATGTCACCATGGTTAATATATTTATACATGGGGTTGTAAAAAAAGTAAATGCTAGGGTGTTCGGGAGAGGGGTGGGATTAAATTATGGGGAAGCAAATTCAAAATGGGAATTGACACAGTTACTTTTTGCTGATGATACTGTGCTTATGGGAGATTCTAAAGAAAAATTGCAAAGGTTAGTGGATGAGTTTGAGAATGTGTGTAAAGGTAGAAAGTTGAAAGTGAACATAAAAAAGAGTAAGGTGATGAGGGTATCAAATGATTTAGATAAAGAAAAATTGGATATCAAATTGGGGAGGAGGAGTATGGAAGAAGTGAATGTTTTCAGATACTTGGGAGTTGACGTGTCGGCGGATGGATTTATGAAGGATGAGGTTAATCATAGAATTGATGAGGGAAAAAAGGTGAGTGGAGCGTTGAGATATATGTGGAGTCAAAAAACGTTATCTATGGAGGCAAAGAAGGGAATGTATGAAAGTATAGTAGTACCAACACTCTTATATGGATGTGAAGCTTGGGTGGTAAATGCAGCAGCGAGGAGACGGTTGGAGGCAGTGGAGATGTCCTGTCTAAGGGCAATGTGTGGTGTAAATATTATGCAGAAAATTCGGAGTGTGGAAATTAGGAGAAGGTGTGGAGTTAATAAAAGTATTAGTCAGAGGGCAGAAGAGGGGTTGTTGAGGTGGTTTGGTTATTTAGAGAGAATGGATCAAAGTAGAATGACATGGAAAGCATATAAATCTATAGGGGAAGGAAAGAGGGGTAGGGGTCGTCCTCGAAAGGGTTGGAAAGAGGGGGTAAAGGAGGTTTTGTGGGTGAGGGGCTTGGACTTCCAGCAAGCGTGCATGAGCGTGTTAGATAGGAGTGAATGTAGACGAATGATACTTGGTACCTGACGATCTGTTGGAGTGTGAGCAGGGTAATATTTAGTGAAGGGATTCAGGGGAACCGGTTATTTTCATATAGTCGGACTTGAGTCCTGGAAATGGGAAGTACAATGCCTGCACTTTAAAGGAGGGGTTTGGGATATTGGCAGTTTGGAGGGATATGTTGTGTATCTTTATACGTATATGCTTCTAAACTGTTGTATTCTGAGCACCTCTACAAAAGCAGTGATAATGTGTGAGTGTGGTGAAAGTGTTGAATGATGATGAAAGTATTTTCTTTTTGGGGATTTTCTTTCTTTTTTTTGGGTCACCCTGCCTCGGTGGGAGACGACCGACTTTTTGAAAAAAAAAAAAAAAATATATATATATATGTATATATATATATATATATATATATATATATATATATATATATATATATATATATATATATATATATATATATATATATATATATATATATATATAATTACACCTACTTGAGGAAACGAAAAGCTGAGTCTTACATCATTACTCCACAAGGTTTAATCATCACTCTCACCTATATGTTTGTGATTGTAGATCTTAATCTCTAGCTCGTAGGTCTTTCTCTTGAAAACTTATTCGATGGCTGCAATAGGTTCCCAAATAGTCATGTTTTCCTTACAATCCGAGGAAATTCCACTGTTTTACGCGTCCTGTAGCTCTGTTGGCAACGCACTCAGCTCACACATTGAATATCCGTGGTTCGATCCCCGGTACGTGTGGAAACAACGCCTGTTGTCCCTGTTTACCTAGCAGCAAGTAGGTACCTGGGTGTTAGTCGACTGGTGTTGGTCACGTCCTCGGGACAAAATTAACTTAAATTGCCCTAAATGCTCTGCATAAGCAGGTGCTTTCTACATCGTATATCACTGATGTCAACTAGGTCTGTTTATCATGTACTTGTAGAAATAAAGGTTATTTTTATTATTATTATCATTATTATTATTATTATTATTATTATTATTATTATTATTATTATGTTATTATTAAGAGGATTTAATGCCTCAAAGACACTTTTGATTATGTTTGGCATTTAACAATATCCACCGATTGTGCTATCCACTCTTATTTACATAGTTTCAAGAGTAAATAAGACACGAAATGAAGGTACTGGCAGTTTATTGTGAAGATTTTTCGTCCTACAAGGACTTCATCAATTCGCAACGAGAACAAGAAGATAAAGGTAATACTGTGGGTTTTAGCTAAGGTCCTGAGGGGAAAGTAAGAGTGCATGTAGTCACATAATAATATGTGAGTATCCATCTATGTAAGGGAGGTTAGGTGACCGCTAAATTCGGAGATTATGAATAATCCTGAATTTTGATTGATCGTAGTGGCTGGAACTGCTGATTCAGGACTATCTGATAAGACAAGTCTTCCTTCTGGAAAGTTCATACGAGTGATCTCGGTGATTCTTGGTAGTGTTTGATATCGTGTTTAACATCGTCGCTTCGGGATACATTAACATGTTTTTTGACTGGTGTCTAGATCTTTGTAGGTCGCACCGGGCTCGCCTCTCGTATCTAGACTGACACTTTATTACGATATTAAATATAACTGAACAAGGTGCTGGCAATATTTAAGTATATTACTCAAAAATTATATACGAATCTGTATAGAGCTTCACGTAGTGTATTTATTTGTTTTTGGACTAGGTTAGGGTAGGTAAGGTTCGTCAGGAAACAGGACAAGTGTTTCTTGACGTGGGTCTTAGTCATGTGATGACCCGTTGTTGGAGCTTTTGGTCATCTGTGCGAGGCTTTCCGCTGGCTTACCGGTCCACCCCTTTAAAAATCATGCTCATGGTTAAATACGCATAGTTGCTATATTGTCAAAGCTTTGCTGAATGAGGTACAATATATATATATATATATATATATATATATATATATATATATATATATATATATATATATATATATATATATATATATATATATATATATATATATATATATATATATATATATATATATATATATATAAAGAGATTATCCATGTGTTTCTAAAAGAGAACCCAAACTCCCACACATTTCCCACCGGATGCAGCATCTACAATGGTCAAGAAAGTAAAAATGTCTACAGAAAGTAACAATGTTACCCGACTCCCAGGAACATGATCCCTTGTGACTGTCACTCCGGAGAGACAGAGACAATAGACAGCAGCTCCGTGAGAAAGGGGATAAAAGAAAAGGCAAGGAGTGGCAGTAAGGAAGTAGGATAAATGAGACTATATAACAATGTTATCATAATTAATCTAACTAACGCACCGACTTCTCATACAAACATAAAAAATAAGTCAATGAAAAAGTGCATATATGTAACTGAGGTGTTCAACTGTTGCCTCATTCTCGTTAATTAGAGAGATTCAGAGATGAGCAGACTAGGTTTGTGTTGTTGATCAGACGAGTGAAGTCATCTAAGTCATCGTTAAATGGCAATGATCTCTGATTGCTGAGTTAAAGGGATCAGAACAACAGGGAGACATCAGGATCGAATCAGCACCTATGTGATCTGAGATGCTCTGATTAAGAGGTTCGTGAACTACTCCCACGCGTGAAGCATTGTAAGTTAAAGATTTACCCAAACTGACAACATCAGCGGTAACTTCGCTAGGCAGAGGGTTTATACACTTAGAAAGTCTTTGTAAATAAAATAACAGCAATAATAATAACAACAACAACAACAACAATAATAATAATAATAATAATAATAATAATAATAATAATAATAATAATAATAATAATCATATTCAATAAAGAATCCATATCGTGTTATATGGGAAATCGAAAGTTAATATGCGGAATTGAATAATTCTTAACAATTATGAAAGCTCAAATTTCTTATGTAAATGAGTTAATATACTACATATCCTTTAGAACTAGACCACTAGACCACACAAAATTGTGTGATCTAGTGGTCTAAAGCGCAATGCGTTTTTTCTCACCACGAGACGGGCCAAAGCAGCATGGGTTCGACTCCATGGCTATTGCAGTGTTGTTGATCGCGGATTTTTGAGTATCTCTACCTGGTTTCTCCAATGAGTATGTTGTTAGAGTCATTATGTGACTCGTGAGCCTTTAGTGATGACGTAGAATCAGTAATGGAAAGAGAGTTAAGCTCAGTGTCAAAAGTTAGCTTTAGTGCCATTAGTATGGCAAATAATTCAGCATGCAGTGTAGATTCTCAGTTGTTAATTCTTATGCTTGACTCATCAAAGTTGTTATCGTTATCTTAAAAATAATACAATTATTATTATTTCTTAAAAATAATGCAATGAGGAGAGCAACATACATGATGTGTGACCAAAATTTTGCAGGAATTTCCTCTCTGGATCGCAATAGTGAATCTTTGACAAAAAGGAAACTGGCTGTTATGCGGTATTTGGTTTCAGTGATGAGTGTCACTTATCTCTTTCAGAAATCTTAAAGCACACTTGCCACATCATCCGTAGGTCTCCGTCCCTAATGGGACGAAATTATAGCATGGTGGCAGCCCTCTGTATCTGGTGATCTTCTGGGTCTCCATGAATCTAGCGGCACCACCATCTTCAGCTTCATAAGAACATAAGAACATAAGAACGAAGGAACACTGCAGAAGGCCTACTGGCCCATGCGAGGCAGGTCCAAGTCCCTACCGGCTTAAGCCAATGCACCCAACCTAGTCAGGTCAGGTCACATTGACTCAAGGGAGGAACACGGCAACCGACCCGTTAGCACAAGCTATCAGGTCTAACTCACACCCACCCACATCTACTCATGTATTTATCCAACCTATTTTTAAAGCTACACAACGTTCTGGCCTCTATAACGGTACTTGGGAGTTTGTTCCACTCATCCACAACTCTATTACCAAACCAGTACTTTCCTATATCCCTCCTGAATCTGAATTTTTCCAACTTAAAACCATTGCTGCGAGTCCTGTCTAGGCTAGATATTATCAGCACACTATTTACATCCCCTTTATTTATTCCTGTCTTCCACTTATAAACCTCAATCATATCCCCCCTAATTCTACGTCTTTCTAGAGAGTGCAGTTTCAGGGCCCTTAGTCTATCCTCATAGGGAAGGTTTCTGATACATGGGATCATCTTTGTCATCCTCCTTTGTACATTTTCCAGAGAATTTATATCCATTCTGTAATACGGTGACCAAAACTGTGCACCATAATCTAAATGAGGCCTAACCAAGGATGTATAGAGTTGAAGAACAACCTGAGGACTCCTATTATTTATGCTTCTTGATATGAAGCCAAGGATTCTATTAGCTTTATTGCGAACACTTATGCACTGTTGTCTTGGTTTCAGATTACTGCTAACCAGAACTCCTAAATCTTTTTCGCAATCCGTAATATTAAGATCTACATTATTTAGTTTATATGTGGCATGGTTATTGTCCTGTCCAACATTTAGAACTTTGCATTTGTCTATATTAAACTGCATCTGCCACTTCTCCGACCACTGCATCAGTCTATTCAAATCTTCCTGGAGTGCTCGAATGTCCTCGTCAGAATGAATTCGACGGCCTATTTTGGTGTCATCGGCAAACTTGCCGATGTCGCTCTTTATGCCCTCATCTATGTCGTTTATGTAGATTGTGAACAGCAGGGGGCCCAACACTGACCCCTGTGGAACACCGCTCGTGACGCTTCCCCACTCTGATTTCTCCCCATTTATGCAAACTCTCTGCTGCCTATTTGTCAACCATGCCTCTATCCAGGAAAAAATTTCTCCTCCTATTCCATGTGCTTTAATTTTCCTCAATAGTCTCTGATGTGGGACCCTGTCAAAAGCCTTACTGAAGTCCATATACACAATATCATATTCGTTACCATGATCTACCTCCTCAAATACCTTAGTGAAAAAAGTTAATAAATTCGTAAGGCAGGAACGTCCCTTTGTAAAACCATGCTGAGATTCGTTGATTAATTTATGCTTTTCAAGGTGGCTACGAACTGCCTCGGCAATTATTGATTCCATAAATTTTCCCACTATGGAGGTTAGGCTTATTGGTCTATAGTTCGAAGCTAAGGACCTGTCACCTGTTTTGAAAATAGGTATCACATTTGCCATTTTCCACTTATCTGGCACCATGCCAGTTTGTAGTGATATGTTGAAAAGATTAGCCAAAGGTGTGCTAAGCTCCTCTTTACATTCCTTTAGAACCCTTGCATACAGTTCATCAGGGCCTGGGGATTTGTTAGGTTTTAATTTATCTATTTGCCTAAGGACCATGTCACTTGTGACCCTAATAGTGCACAGTTTATTATCGTCCTGTTCTACATAATTTATCATTACTGGAATATCACTGGTATCCTCCTGTGTAAAAACTGAGAGGAAGTATGTGTTAAAAATTCTACACATTTCCTTATCACTGTCAGTGAGCTGACCCGAGGAACTTTTGAGTGGGCCTATCTTGTCCCTGATCTTACTTCTGTATACCTGAAAGAATCCTTTTGGGTTAGTCTTCGATTCTCTTGCAACTTTAACCTCATAATCTCTTTTTGCTTTTCTAATTCCCTTTTTTATTTCTCTCTTTAACTGAATATATCGATTTCTTAATTGCCCCTCTCCTCTTTTGATTTGCCTATATATGCCTCTCTTTTGACCAATCAGATATTTTAATCTATTGTTCATCCATTTAGGATCATTTTTGTTTGATCTGATTTCCCTATTTGGAACATAATTTGACTGAGCAGCTAGAACTATGCCCTGGAAAGCATCATATCGGCAACCATCACCACCTACCTGACCCCTAGTCAGGTCATTCCAGTTCAGCCCACCTAAGTAATTTTTCAGTCCTATGAAATCAGCCAAGCGAAAGTCAGGGACGGAGACTTGATTGCCATTATTAGGGGAATTCCATGATATGTTAAAACTGAGTGATTTG
The DNA here is from genome assembly GCF_038502225.1 of Cherax quadricarinatus. Taxonomy (NCBI): domain Eukaryota; kingdom Metazoa; phylum Arthropoda; class Malacostraca; order Decapoda; family Parastacidae; genus Cherax; species Cherax quadricarinatus. The sequence continues at coordinate 15,331,070 of NC_091302.1, read as the reverse complement.
TGATCACTCTCCCCAAGCTCATCATTAACCTCAAGATTATTAATTAGTGTTTCCCTACTGGCAAGAACCAAGTCAAGGAGGTTATTTCCCCTAGTTGGCTCTGTCACAAACTGTTTTAAAAAACAATCCTGGATCGTATCAAGAAAGTCACCCGACTCTAAATTTCCTGTCAAATTGCTCCAGTCAATCTGTCTATAGTTGAAATCTCCCATTAGCACAACATTTTCGTATGTAGATGCCTTACGAATTTCGTCCCATAGAAGTTTACTGCACTCCCTATCAAGATTTGGGGCCCTGTAAATCACACCCAAAATTAGTTTTTCTCGGCCCTCGAGAAGCTGTAACCAAACAGATTCAGTGGCTGACGCTTCTAATTTAATATCTTGTCTAACACAACAATTTAAATTGTCTCTGACATACATCGCTACTCCACCACCTTTCCTGTTGACCCTGTCAGTGTGGAATAATTTATAGCCTTGTATGTGACATTCAGATGGCATCTCTCTATCTTTCAGATTGAGCCAGGTCTCTGTTATAGCAATAATATCTATGTTTCCTGCACTTGCAATTAATCTTAGCTCATCTATCTTATTTCTAACACTCCTGCTATTAGTATAGTAAACCTTAAGGGAGCTAGTCCCTTGCTGCCCTCTGCTGTCCCCCTTTGTTTTCTGACCTGTTCTATTGTCTTTATTTATAACTTCATGCTGAATGCCTTTTATACATTTACTGTTTCCAACCCTAGTGTTGCAACCTGCTTGTTTCCCACACACACCCATACCTCTATCTTCCATCAGTTTAAAATCATAGGCATTTCACCAATGGCCTTCTCAATCGAGTCTGCAAGTGCTACCACCCCTGCCCCAGAGAGATGAACCCCATCCCTTGCATACATATCATGTTTGCCATAAAAGTTGTTCCAGTTGTCAATGAATGGGATTGCAAGTTCCTTGCAGTATCTGTCTAGCCAGCAATTTACACCAATTGCCCTAGACAACCATTCATTTCCTACTCCCCTTCTAGGCAAGATGCTACATATGATTGGGATCCCTCCCTTAGACTTAATGAAATCTATAGCTGACCTGTACTTATCTAGCAGCTCTTCTCTCCTACCCTTCCCAATATCATTTCCACCAGCACTGAGACAGATAATGGGCTTGTTCCCATTACCTGACATGATATTATCCAGTCTGTTGACAATGTCCCCAACACCAGCTCCAGGGAAGCACACTCTATCTCTCATCTTCTTATTCCTATTACAAAAAGCACGGTCAACATATCTTACCTGAGAGTCACCAACCACAAGAATGCGCTTACCTTCATTAGCAGGGGCAGTAGTACCCTTACCTTCACTGGCCACTGAAGTACATTCATCCTGGAGAACAGAGAAGCGATTTCCTACCTTCAGATCTTCACTCTTAACTTTCCTTACTCTGATGCGCCTCCCATTACTGTGAACAACTCGCCACTTGTAGCAGGTGCTGGGCTGCACCTCACTGCTGGTACCCGTTGCTACCTCCCCACCTACAGCCTCCTCACAGTGAGAGACAGACTGCACCTCACTGCTAGAAGCCTCATTCCCCACATCTCCAACCACCTCACACTCTCTCCCAGGCCCATTGAGGTGGACCTTCAGCCTCCTAATCTCCTCCTGGAGAAGCAAGACCTCCTCCTTCAACTCTCCAAACTCAGTTTTTAAAACACTGCAGAAGCAAGCCATGCTTTGTAACCGTCCACGCTAATCCCCAAAGCAGCTCAGGGTCTGTGACCTCACGTGACGACTGACCACTGAACACTGACGACTGACCACTGAACGTATGTTGGTGATAATCAAGGTAGAGGCACAGGTGTAGTCCCATGAAATCTGCTTACTAACCTTCCATGGCAGCATTGTGATTCCTTCTGGGCGCTTTTTGGCTTCCGTTGGACCTCCGTACTTGAGGTTCTTGTTCTGCTGGGCAACGGGCTGTTAGAAGTTTTTGCGTTATGATGTCACTGACCTCATGTCTGGCACACTTCTCTTTTGACGTATGACAAACGAGCCTATAGAGCCCAATTTAATTATTTCATACCCTGCCGTAAATGCACGTGTTCGGTGAGTATTGAGGCAGCTAGGCGAAGAGCTACACCAATACGAATGGCCTCCGGGTCGAGGTGAGTACCCAAGGAAGAATTGGGGACGGCCAAAAGGAAATCTGAATGCGGTGTCTTCACTGTTAGGAGACGTGCTTTGTCTTTTCCAGACACATTGATGATCGTCGTTTGATTTTCTCTGCGATCGGTCCGTCCCAGTGAGAGTGCCTGTAATCTCTAAGCGGAACTGGTCAGTTTGAATAGTCTGCAAGGTATTCCACTGCGCAGCTGCTTCCATGAACTTAGGGGTCTTGAGATCCGTCTCAAGCATTCAGGGACAATCTCCTTAACTAGTTCAGTGGATGCAATATATGAGGACAGAAATGCAGGTAGAATAAGTGATCTGGATTCCTTCAAACTCCTCACAAGGTGTCTAACTCTGCCAAGACTAACCTATTTCTTGAGGTGTGCACTCTCCTTCCACATCCCAATGTTCAGTGAATATGATGCACTCCTGAGATTTGTACCGAATCTCTCAATGGAAGATCACATGTAGAATCAAGCATTACTTCCAATGAGACTGGGAGGTATACGAGAGCGCAAAGAATCACACGATGTACAAAACAATCCACGCGGGGATGGAAATTTTCAGTTCAAGATATTTCTATGTATTGTAATTAACAATTGATAAAGAATAAACTGGAAATTAGACATGTAATGGATCTGAGTTCGTTTAATTACGAAGTAAAATTGTCATGAATACTCACCAATGGTAGAAGATCGACATCTACACAACAGACTAGCTGAGCTGTATATTTTTATCTCGATCTCAGATCGTCCTCCTTCAATATGCACAATAGTTATTAGATTACGTATATGGCTTTGAGAGGTACGAGAATAAATGTACCTTGAAAGCTTCTCGGGAATGTGAAACGGAACATCAGGGCCTCTGTTTCTATTGCTGATGCCATCTTGCCATATAAGTCCTGCTTCTAAAGTCATCCTTTCGTAAACTTTATGAGGGAGTGGTTGCTGCTTTTGTCCTGCTTTACTCATGGACCATAGTTTGAATCCTCATCTATTTATCTTCTTTGTAACTGACAGTTATTCATTGCGATGCCTCTTGCCGTGTGTGTGTGTGCGTGTGTGTGTGTGTGTGTGTGTGTGTGTGTGTGTGTGTGTGTGTGTGTGTGTGTGTGTGTGTGTGTGTGTGTGTGTGTGTGTGTAGTTCACATGTTTTTCCTCCTCTTCGTTCTGACAACTTCTAGTTTACTGAAAAGTTGTTAAGTACAGTCTGGTAACGAGTTAGTTAACCGCGACGAGAAAACCTGCAAACTTTATACATCTTGTTTAGGTTTTATTTAGCTTTTTGAAGCCCCGAGTGGAAAAAAAACACCTCTGAAGAATACTTTTTACCTAAACCTCGCGAACCTTTGTATTTTGACACATTCATGTTCCATGTTCACGTTTGTGGACACGGAGCATCATCAAGAGTGTCCCATGTTCACCAATGTCTGTTGTATTCAGCGCTAGTATTCTGCACCCACCACAGTGCATTATCCTCGTATACACCACTCTCTTGTCTTTACTGTCAGTGTTCTATATCCAACACTGTTTTTCTCAGCTTCATTGTTCCCTGTGCACCAGCAAAATATTTTGCTAATTTTACAGTTATGTGACTATTTTAATTGTTATTTTTATGGTCTCTTATAGACAGTATTTTGGGATGGGCTTCCCGTTTTGTGGAAAACTGAGAAAGTTATATATGTAGCCCTTGGATGCAGAATGCTCTGAATCAGTCATCCCAAATAGTGTGACATGGTTACGCAAGCCAGATGACGTTCTGGTCATTGAATTAGGGATACTCTTTAATCATGACCTATTGTCCAGGTTCGACGATGTGAAACTATCTACTAAGATTATCATGGAGGTAGAGCTTGATGGTCAACTGCCCTTCCTGGATGACATTTTTAGTAGACTCTTAGATACACTTTCCTTTAAAGTTTATTGGAATTCAACCAGCATGTACGATTTCTTACTGTTTTACTCTCACCTGAGGCAAGAATCAGTATGAGAGTGGGTATATGGCTTCTTCCTGATACTGTGTAAAATATTATCAAGCTTGTATATAATATAGTATATTTACTTACCTTACGTGATGTTGATCTTTGCCTTTCATGTGAGCTTGTACCTTCCACGCTCTAAGAAATCATTTCCTGTTTCCTAAGAGCTATCCTTATTTCCAGTCCCGAATTCTTAGAAGAAGAATTCTTGTACATAACCCTTATATAACGCAGAGCAATGAATGTACTCCACTCTATTAAGAACGCATCAGCTGCACCAGAAAGGCCCTTTCAATGAGCCACATCTGCGTGGCTATCATGACTACGTCTTCCATCAGATACTTTGTCTAGAAGAAATATCCTTATAACAAATCTAGCAGTGATGCAGTAGTGTATATTATGCTATGCTACGCAAAGAGAGCAACGAGATCTCCATAAGAGAATCAAAGAGAATCTACACATGGATCCGAGAATACACAAATGAGTATAACCGAGACAACAAACATGCTTGTGTCTTGCACAAATCTAAACATGGCTGTCTCACACACTGCAATAAAACAGAATTGATCTACAGAGAATCCAGTGTTGATAGCCTCCAGTGTATTGAAGCATCTTTAATTTCTACTTCCAATACCATAGAAGAAATAACTAGAAAATACATCAACTCAAATACCATGAACTATATGATGTTATGTTATGCTGTTTCCCTGCTGCTTCTTTATACAGCAATTACATGACCTAGCGCCTTAATCTGATCACCATTTACGTGCTTACTCCACTATGTGTGTGTGTGTGTGTGTGTGTGTGTGTGTGTGTGTGTGTGTGTGTGTGTGTAATATCAGAGTAAAATGTTATATCACAATTTGTAGAACAGCCACTAAGAAAAAATAATGAGTTTATAAACGCTTTCGGATTTCTCACATTATCAAGGAACTATAAAAATAAAATATCAGCAGAAAGCCAATAAGGACCAAAGTTGACCTTGCGGTCAACTTTCAACACTTGACCTTTTATGCTGATGTAGGTAGGTGATCAAAGACCTGTCAAACACTGCTTATATTCAACACAAGCTTTAAGATTTCAACTTGTCGAATATATCTTAAATTCTTCCAAAATTTTTATTAATTTTAAATGAATCCAATTTGTTTAGTTTTCATATTAATTTCAAAATTACTTTTTATGAAACTTGATTCTATTATATTTCCCTCAGCCATGGACCTGCTTGATACAGCTTTATCAGCTTTTCGAAAATCAGTTGGATGGTGAAAATCTCTCACATGAATTAACAGAGTATTAGACTCTTGTCAACTTCTAACGCTGTATTTATATTGTTATAATATTTAAGACTTTCCCATCTTGGCCGTGATAAACATTAACACATTTTTTTACAGTGAATTTTTTTACTGTATTTATCAATTTTTTTACTGTATTTTTTATAATTTTTTACCTTCATATTAAATTTCTTAAGTAGAGAAGGTATATCAAGAAAGTTTTCATAGTAAGGAAGAACCAAAATATTTTTAGGTGAATAAGGTTCGGTGTCCTCATTGTCAAATGTATTTCTGCCTGTTTTAAAAGATTTATCAATTAAGTGTTTTGCGTATTTTTAATCATTAGCTATTTCATAAATCTTCAAGATTTCTTCATCTATGAACTCTGGGCTGCAACATACGCAGAGCTCTCACAAACACTGAAGAGAATACAGAAAAATTAACTCTTGTTTTAATATGAGAATATTAGTGCATGTTAGAACAGTTATTTGTTGGTTTTCTGTAAATTTTAAATTTAAAATCATGATTCCCCTTAATAATTAAAAATGTAGAAAAGCTATTGAGTTATTCCGTTCAAACTCAAGAGTAAAATTCATGGAATGAGCTACATTATTTAATTTAACAAGGAAATGGTTTATATTGATATTCTTAGGCATTAGACATAAAACATTAACATATCTATACTATTAAGCTGCATTATAAAAGATTTTGTTAAGCAATGATGTTTCAAAATATTTCATATATATATATATATATATATATATATATATATATATATATATATATATCCCTCGGTGGGATACCGGCCGTATCCCACCGAGGCAGGGTGGCCCAAAAAGAAAAACGAAAGTTTCTCTTTTTAAATTTAGTAATTTATACAGGAGAAGGGGTTACTAGCCCCTTGCTCCCAGCATTTTAGTCGCCTCTTACGACAAGCATGACTTACGGAGGAAGAATTCTGTTCCACTTCCCCATGGAGAAAAGAGGAAATAAACAAGAATAAGAACTAGAAAGAAAATAGAAAAAACCCAGAGGGGTGTGTATATATATGCTTGTACATGTATATGTAGTGTGACCTAAGTGTAAATAGAAGTAGCAAGACATACCTGAAATCTTGCATGTTTATGAGACAGAAAAAAGGACGGCAGCAATCCTACCATCATGTAAAACAATTACAGGCTTTGGTTTTACAATCACTTGGCAGGACGGTAGTACCTCCATGGGCGGTTGCTGTCTACCAACCTACTACCTATATGTATATATATATATATATATATATATATATATATATATATATATATATATATATACATATATATATATATATATATATGTCGTGCCTAGGCAGAACTTGCGATCTTGGCTTAAATAGCAACACTCATCTTGCCATATAGGACAAGTGAAAATTTGTGTATGCAATAATTTCGCCAGAATCATTCTGAACCTAACGAAAAAAATATATTTGATGGTGTTAGCTTAGTACTAAATTACTGTAAATGTATTTAAAATATGCTTAGTTGGGTTAGGCTAAAATAAATTGCTCTTGTTATAATAAGGTTAGGTAAGTTTTCTAAGATTCTTTTGGTGAAAAATTAAAAATTTTTACATTAACATTAATGAAAAAAATATATCTTTAAACGTATAAGAGAAAATTTAAGAAAGGACTTCATTTTAAATGAGTTCTTGCTAACTGACCAGTTTTACATATTCGGCACGACATATATATATATATATATATATATATATATATATATATATATATATATATATATATATATATATATATATGTATATATATATATATAAATATATATATATATATATATATATATATATATATATATATATATATATATATATATATATATATATATATATATATATATATAAAAAGTTAGCATATGAGAAGTTTTTACAAAGTAGAAGTGATGCAAGGAGGGAAGAGTATATGGAGAAAAAGAGAGAAGTTAAGAGAGTGGTGAAGCAATGTAAAAAGAGAGCAAATGAGAGAGTGGGTGAGATGTTATCAACAAATTTTGTTGAAAATAAGAAAAAGTTTTGGAGTGAGATTAACAAGTTAAGAAAGCCTAGAGAACAAATGGATTTGTCAGTTAAAAATAGGAGAGGAGAGTTATTAAATGGAGAGTTAGAGGTATTGGGAAGATGGAAGGAATATTTTGAGGAATTGTTAAATGTTGATGAAGATAGGGAAGCTGTGATTTCGTGTATAGGGCAAGGAGGAATAACATCTTGTAGGAGTGAGGAAGAGCCAGTTGTGAGTGTGGGGGAAGTTCGTGAGGCAGTAGGCAAAATGAAAGGGGGTAAGGCAGCCGGGATTGATGGGATAAAGATAGAAATGTTAAAAGCAGGTGGGGATATAGTTTTGGAGTGGTTGGTGCAATTATTTAATAAATGTATGGAAGAGGGTAAGGTACCTAGGGATTGGCAGAGAGCATGCATAGTTCCTTTGTATAAAGGCAAAGGGGATAAAAGAGAGTGCAAAAATTATAGGGGGATAAGTCTGTTGAGTGTACCTGGTAAAGTGTATGGTAGAGTTATAATTGAAAGAATTAAGAGTAAGACGGAGAATAGGATAGCAGATGAACAAGGAGGCTTTAGGAAAGGTAGGGGGTGTGTGGACCAGGTGTTTACAGTGAAACATATAAGTGAACAGTATTTAGATAAGGCTAAAGAGGTCTTTGTGGCATTTATGGATTTGGAAAAGGCATATGACAGGGTGGATAGGGGGGCAATGTGGCAGATGTTGCAAGTGTATGGTGTAGGAGGTAGGTTACTGAAAGCAGTGAAGAGTTTTTACGAGGATAGTGAGGCTCAAGTTAGAGTATGTAGGAAAGAAGGAATTTTTTTCCCAGTAAAAGTAGGGCTTAGACAAGGATGTGTGATGTCACCGTGGTTGTTTAATATATTTATAGATGGGGTTGTAAGAGAAGTAAATGCGAGGGTCTTGGCAAGAGGCGTGGAGTTAAAAGATAAAGAATCACACACAAAGTGGGAGTTGTCACAGCTGCTCTTTGCTGATGACACTGTGCTCTTGGGAGATTCTGAAGAGAAGTTGCAGAGATTGGTGGATGAATTTGGTAGGGTGTGCAAAAGAAGAAAATTAAAGGTGAATACAGGAAAGAGTAAGGTTATGAGGATAACAAAAAGATTAGGTGATGAAAGATTGAATATCAGATTGGAGGGAGAGAGTATGGAGGAGGTGAATGTATTCAGATATTTGGGAGTGGACGTGTCAGCGGATGGGTCTATGAAAGATGAGGTGAATCATAGAATTGACGAGGGAAAAAGAGTGAGTGGTGCACTTAGGAGTCTGTGGAGACAAAGAACTTTGTCCTTGGAGGCAAAGAGGGGAATGTATGAGAGTATAGTTTTACCAACGCTCTTATATGGGTGTGAAGCGTGGGTGATGAATGTTGCAGCGAGGAGAAGGCTGGAGGCAGTGGAGATGTCATGTCTGAGGGCAATGTGTGGTGTGAATATAATGCAGAGAATTCGTAGTTTGGAAGTTAGGAGGAGGTGCGGGATTACCAAAACTGTTGTCCAGAGGGCTGAGGAAGGGTTGTTGAGGTGGTTCGGACATGTAGAGAGAATGGAGCGAAACAGAATGACTTCAAGAGTGTATCAGTCTGTAGTGGAAGGAAGGCGGGGTAGGGGTCGGCCTAGGAAGGGGTGGAGGGAGGGGGTAAAGGAGGTTTTGTGTGCGAGGGGCTTGGACTTCCAGCAGGCATGCGTGAGCGTGTTTGATAGGAGTGAATGGAGACAAATGGTTTTTAATACTTGACGTGCTGTTGGAGTGTGAGCAAAGTAACATTTATGAAGGGATTCAGGGAAACCGGCAGGCCGGACTTGAGTCCTGGAGATGGGAAGTACAGTGCCTGCACTCTGAAGGAGGGGTGTTAATGTTGCAGTTTAAAAACTGTAGTGTAAAGCACCCTTCTGGCAAGACAGTGATGGAGTGAATGATGGTGAAAGTTTTTCTTTTTCGGGCCACCCTGCCTTGGTGGGAATCGGCCGGTGTGATAATAAAAAAAAAAAATATATATATATATATATATATATATATATATATTGAACGTTAAAATGGTATAAAATACCGACAGGTTGTTAGGTAAGACACATATGCAACAGTTAGGTATCTTTATTTCGAAACGTTTCGCCTACACAGTAGGCTTCTTCAGTCGAGTACAGAAAAGTTGATAGAAGAAGAAGATACTTGAAGACGATGTAATCAGTCCATCACCCTTAAAGTTTTGAGGTGGTCAGTCCCTCAGTCTGGAGAAGAGCATTGTTCCATAGTATGAAACATATTGTTTCATACTATGGAACAATGCTCTTCTCCAGACTGAGGGACTGACCACCTCAAAACTTTAAGGGTGATGGACTGATTACATCGTCTTCAAGTATCTTCTTCTTCTATCAACTTTTCTGTACTCGACTGAAGAAGCCTACTGTGTAGGCGAAACGTTTCGAAATAAAGATACCTAACTGTTGCATATGTGTCTTACCTAACAACATATATATATATATATATATATATATATATATATATATATATATATATATATATATATATATATATATATATATATATACCTTGCCGAACAGGCAGAACTTACGATCTTGGCTTAAATAGCAACGCTCTTCTTGCCGTATAGTACAAGTGAAAATTTGTGTATGCAATTATTTCGCCAAAATCATTCTGAACCTAACGAAAACAACATATTTCATTCTGTTTGTTTAGTATTAAATTATTGTAAACGTATCTAAAATATATTTAGTTGGATTAGGCTAAAATAAATTATGCTTTTTATAATAATTTTAGGTAAGTTTTCTAAGATTCTTTTGGTGCAAAATTATAAATTTTTACATCAACATCAATGAAAAAAATATATCTTTAAACTTACAAGAGAAAATTTTAGAAAGGGCTTAATTTTAATGGAATTCTTGCTAATTGACCAGTTTTACATATTCGGCACGACATATATATTTTTGAAAAAAATCACTGTGAAAGAATAGTGAAATTCGAAGCGCTTTCGTGACTTCTCACGTTATCAAGGAGAAATCTCTACATGTAGAATTTTTCCGTGAGCCAAGGATATCCTACAAAAGACACTTCTTCAAAGAGACCTCCACACACTAATGACAAGATTAAAGTCAATAGTTCCTTGATAATGTGAGAAGTCACGAAAGCGCTTGGAATTTCAGTATTCTTTCACAGTGTGTGTGTGTGTGTGTGTGTGTGTGTGTGTGTGTGTGTGTGTGTGTGTATCTCGTATTATTTGGAGTGACCGAGGCCCCAAGACTGAAGCATATCCGATAAATATGACCGAAGTTTAGGCACCTGTGTTCTTCCTTTCATATTTCTGGTGTCCCAGTACCGTCTACCTTCATCTGCTTATGCTGTTGTTTACTTACACTAGTGTTACAATTCGCCTAAGAACTTTAAAATTAATAATAACCAAGAGATTCACTGAAGTGTGCATGTGTGCCTGACAAGCATCAAAAACAAGCTTCCCGGTCTCCCACGACATAAATTTTTTAATACTTACCACGAAGAGACCGAGATAATGAGACATATCACATGGATATGCTCTTACTTGACTCACAATTAGCACGCTCTCTGTGCCTCTGCGATACGTCGGGCTAGTGGCGGGAGTGGCTAGTCGTGCTACACTGAATGTCTTATGCATCACTCTCGACACACTTTTACTCCGGTATGCATCAAGAAGTAGGTGAAAGCATTCCGGCAGACCCCCACTAGAAGGTCCGGAGTAAAAATTTATGTGGAATGAATAAGTCAGACGAGGAAAAGCCGGAAGAATATAGAGGCGTAGGTAGCCTGGGGGTAAAGTTCAGGAAGGCGTAGCATGGTAAGATGCTGCTCTGAAGTGAAGCTTGGTGACACAGATCATGGAAACATAACTTGGAGACACAGATCATGGAAACATAACTTGGAGACACAGGAATGGTCGTACAGCTTTGTTATACAGGAATGGTCGTACAGCTTGGTGACACAGGAATGGTCGTACAGCTTGGTGACACAGGAATGGTCGTACAGCTTGGTGACACAGGAATGGTCGTACAGCTTGGTGACACAGGAATGGTCGTACAGCTTGGTGACACAGGAAAGGTCGTACAGCTTGGTGACACAGGAATGGTCGTACAGCTTTGTGACACAGGAATGGTCGTACAGCTTGGTGACACAGGAATGGTCGTACAGCTTGGTGACACAGGAATGGTCGTACAGCTTGGTGACACAGGAATGGTCGTACAGTTTGGTGACGCAGGAATGATTGTACAGCTTGGTGACGCAGGAATGGTCGTACAGTTTGGTGACACAGGAATGGTCGTACTGCTTGGTGAAACAGGAATGGTCGTACTGCTTGGTGACACAAGAATGGTAGTACAGCTTGGTGATACAGGAATGGTCGTACAGTTTGGTGACGCAGGAATGATTGTACAGCTTGGTGACACAGGAATGGTCGTACAGCTTGGTGACAAGAATGGTCGTACTGCTTGGTAACACAAGAATGGTCGTACAGCTTGGTGACACAAGAATGGCCGTACAGCTTGGTGACACAAGAATGGCCGTACAGCTTGGTGACACAAGAATGGCCATACAGCTTGGTGACACAAGACTGGTCGTACAGCTTGGTGTCCCTGTGAATGGTAGTAGAGCCTGGAGACACAGTGAATAGTCGTATAGCTTGGTGACGTAGTAAACTGTCTTACAGCTTGCACGTGCAGTTGTACGGTACTTGGTAGATTGGAGCTGTGCTTGGTGAGGTAGTTCTGTTCTTGAAGTGGTGCTGTGCTTGAACTGGTGCCGTGCTTGGACCAGCGGCGATGTACTTGAAGTGGTGCTGTGCAAGGTAGAGTCATGCTGTGTTTAGTAGACTTTTATTCCGTTTTGCAGTACACCCAGTGAGATGGTGCTGTGCTGGGTGAAGTGGTGCTCGGCTGTGTGAAATGTTACTATGCTGGGTGAGTGGTGCTGTGTTAGGGTGAGGAGGTGCTATGTTGGGTGGATGGTGTCGCTGTGCTGTGCTGAACAAACTATTTGAAGAGGTGTTCTTAGCGGATTCCGGGACACCACTAGAGCCAGAAAGTGCAACGGAGGGTTCGTTTTCTCTTCGATAACAGGGAAAGGGGTTAAGAAACTGAGTGAGCTGGAGTCCATGAAGACAATGGAAGTTGACAATGTATCCCTGTGGCATCTGCGAAAGAGATAGAGAGAACGTAACAATGTGTTTCCATGATATCTGTGTGAGAGAGAGACAGAGAGGGCGGGGGGAGACCAGAAGAGCTTACCGAACCGACAGCAGAAATTTACAACTATTCAATGAAAACGGGGCAATTGCCAGATATGCGGAAGACAGCGAATGTAGAATCAATATACAGTATATAAGAAAGGAGACAGACGCTATATATTAAACTGTAGACGGCTCTCACTGATATGCATACCATGTATCATAATGACAAGGATAATTAGGGGAGTGGTACAGCAAATTCAAGGAAACGGTTTCATGAACAGCAACAAAAATGTGTTTAGAGATATTGACTCCTGTCTCGTAAACCTTCCTAAGAACTATCAGAAGGTGTCAGGAGAAAGGTAGGAGAGAAGCATTAGTGGACTGCATATTCTTGAAATGCAGGAAAGTATTCAACACAGTACCTGAAACACAAGGCACTGGGCCAGAAATAAGAGGAGCAGGCAGGTAGAAAAAGACAGGATGTTCCAGAGATGGGACACAGAAACAAGGGGTCACAATTGGAAGTTGAAGACTCAGGTGAGTCAAAGGGATGTTAGTAAGTATTTCTTCAGTCATAGAGTTGTCAGGCAGTGAAATAGCCTAGAAAGTGACGTAGTGGAGGCAGGAATCATACGTAGTTTTAAGACGAAGTTTGATAAAGTTCATGGAGCAGGGAGAGAGAGGGCCCAATAGCAATCAGTGAAGAGGTGGGGCCAGGAGCTATGACTCGACCCCTGCAACCACAAATAGGTGAGTACAAATAGGTGAGTACACACACACACTTGCACACATACAGGAGCCGAGTCTCGACCCCTGCAACCACAATTAGAGAGTACACACACACACACACACACACACACACACTCGACCCCTGCAACCACAATTAGATGAGTAAAATTAGTTGAGTACAAACGCACATTCTCCAAAAAGTCATTCAGCATACTGCAACTACCTGTTGTAATACCAGTATTCAAGAGTTCAGACAATCAGCATTAAACTATAATCCAGTGTGAGTGATATACATAGTAGGCAAGCTCATGGTGGCGGTAATCTGGATAAGAGTGTTGAATCACCTGGAGAGGAGTGGGATCATAAACAACAACCAACGCGGCTTTGTGTATGCTAAATCATGTGTCACAAACCTACCGGAGTTTTACGACAAAATACCAGATGTGAGGGAAGAAACAGAGGGATGGGTAGATTATAAATTTTTGGATTGCAAAATATCTTTCCACACTATACTATAATAAACGAGCAGGCAGTGCCTTCCACAGGGGAGGCACTGCAATGGATCAAGGGATATTTAACAAATAATAAAGCAATGTGTGCTTATTTGAGGAGAAATGTCGGAATGGGCGCTTATGACGAATGAGGCTCCACAGGGATCAGTTCCAGGACAGGCACTATTTCTTGTATGCGTGAACGACGTAAGAGAAGGTATAGAACCAGAGTTGTCCCAGTTGTCAGATGCTGGAGATGAAAATGCTAAAAAGTTAGGATCAGGAAACACTACAAATGGACCAAGACAGTCTGCGGGTCTGGTCTAACACAAGCGGATTACAGCCCCGGACTAAAGGCCTTCAAACCCTTCACAAGGAGAAGGTCCGCAGGATGATCATTGTACAGAGCAAACAGCCTAAGGTGCATGTCAGCTGAATAACTTCTACTGGACTAGCGTCCAGAAACCTAAGCGAGGAGTCATTCATGACAATATATAACAAGTGAAAGGTGTACTTTGTTGGCAAAAAAAAAAAATAAATAAAACGCATGATCGGTAGAAAGCAAGGGCAGGGAAGCATAGGTAGAAGCTGAGGAAAAAGAATGGGAGGATATCAAATAGATGAGGTAGTGAGGATAATTTACATACACAATAACCAATACATGCATCTCTGTCGTTAGAGCCTTTACCTTACACTCAAAAGCTATGGAGTTCAATTTCTAGGCATGAAGCAATGTGTGCCGTGGCCCCGTGGCGCAATGGTAGCGCGTCTGACTCCAGATCAGAAGGCTGGGTGTTCGAGTCACTCCGGGGTCATCCGTTTTCTCGGAGTACAGAGCATGTATGAGTCGACATCGTCCCAGATGCTGCAATAGCTACTCACAGGGATATATAATTAAGTAATAGATCCTTTCACCACTTGTTTACTCAGCTACTGACTGGTTCTCACTAAATCCCTCACTCACTCACTGGGCCTCACCTGGTACGTTAAAAAACGTATCGTATATTAGTGGGAAAAACAAAAGTTGTCAATTGGGCTATAGAAAATGTTGCGTTTCCTTTCCCTCTCCAAGTCAAGTGCGCCGACATTCTTTTGTCACAATCATATTTATTTTTTATATTATAATTCTAAAAATTGCTTCTAAAAGTGGAAATAAATTCTCCATTACAAAGTGTTGAAATGATAATAACATCACTGTTACTTTCTCTCATCTTTATGTTTCTCCTCCTCACCCGTTCTTCCCCTCTATCCCTTTCATCGTCTTCCCTTCCATTTTCCAAACCATTCCTCTTTGTTACTATCACAAAATCACTCCTGACCTTCACCCACTCATCCCTTCATTTCCAATATCTCAACATTTTTTAATATTTAAAGTTTACAACTTAGAGGAGGAGAAGTACATCATTTACTCTATAAACTAGATGTATATCTGTTGCATCGTGATCCAAGATTATTATGAGATGGTCAAAAAAACACTAATGAAGCGAAATGTGTAAACATGCATTCATGTGTTCGTATGTATAAGAATATATGCAAGAATGATTTTTGGATGAATGTGTGTGAATATGTATACTTATGCATGTTGATATGTATATGTGAGTATTTAAAAATGTGCATGTATACATTTGTGTATGAATCGTTGTGTGTTAAATATCTGTATAGTGTGTGTGTGTGTGTGTGTGTGTGTGTAAGTATATGTTTGCTTGTATGTACGTACACTTTTTGCATATGAATGCACTGATTATATATATATATATATATATATATATATATATATATATATATATATATATATATATATATATATATATATATATATATATATATATATATATATATATATATATATATATATATATATATATATATATATATATAAAACAGCGCTACAGAGTGTCGTCACGCGTGTGTGAGGTGTAGCTATTGTGTGGTGACGTGATGGTGAGGTGTAGTCTTGGCCCTGTATATTCCTTCCTTTGATGTTTTGTCCTTTATAGTTCCTTGACAATGTGAGAAGTCACGAAAGCGCTTGGAATATCTCTTTTCATTCACAGTGGTTGTTTTGCATATTATGATATCACCTGGTTACTGAGATCGTATTGCATATATATAAATTATATATATATATATATATATATATATATATATATATATATATATATATATATATATATATAAATATATATATATATATATATATATATATATATGTGTGTGTGTGTGTGTGTGTGTGTGTGTGTGTGTGTGTGTGTGTGTGTGTGTGTGTGTGTGTGTGTGTGTGTGTGTGTGTGTGTGTGTGTGTGTGTAAGAGAGCCACCCCAACTATGCAGATCTGATGCAGCCAAAAGCATCCAGATGGTATCACCCCTCAAGCTTGGACAGTCGGCACGCAGGTGTCGGATTACACATGTGCATCTTCCTGGGCTGATACCTAGCTCCAATACATCAGGGAAGAAGGAGAAGCAGCTGCCAGTTTCATAGAGTCCCAAAAGTCTTGAAAATACGGCGAACTTACCCATCATTATATGTTTGTTCCCATAGTCTCGGAGACCCTTGGCACATAGGGAAAGAGTGCATCAATTTTCCTTAAGGAGCTAGGTAAAAGATTTGTCAGGGTAGCTAGGGATCCCAGGGCAGCTAGTTTTCTGTTCCAGTGACTCAGCGCTGCTGTTCAGAGGGGTAATGCCTGTTGTATCTTGTGCACGCGCCCCAGCTCTGAGGAGCTGGATGAGATTTTCACTTTATAATCAGTGACAAACACGTAACAATATGTACTAGACATGTATCTCATGTACACCTCATGCACTGTATATGCCATTTTTACATCAACTATGTATCTCTTAAATCTTTTGTACAACATTATGTAATAAAATAAACCTATTGGTAAAAAAGAATGAAAAGATGGGGTGGTAGGGGAAGTGGAATATTCAAATGGCTTCAGGAAGAAACCCTGTATTCTTCCTTGAAGCCTTTTTATCCACTTCTCTGAGGCTATGGGTCCCACAATTTGCACCAGAGGTGGACCCCATTCTATAAATAATGTCGTGCAGAATAGGTAAAACTGGTTAAATAGCAAGAACTCATTTAAAATTAAGTCCTTT
The DNA here is from genome assembly GCF_038502225.1 of Cherax quadricarinatus. NCBI lineage: Eukaryota > Metazoa > Arthropoda > Malacostraca > Decapoda > Parastacidae > Cherax > Cherax quadricarinatus. The sequence goes on along the minus strand of NC_091302.1, from coordinate 15,314,068 downwards.
CTAAAATTTTCTCTTATACGTTTAAAGATATTCTTTTTTCATTAATGTTAATGAAAAAAATTTTAATTTTGCACCAAAAGAATCTTAGAAAACTTACCTAACCTTATTGTCACAAGAGCAATTTATTTTAGCCTAACCCAACTAAATATTTTCTAGATTTGTTTACAATAATTTAATACTAAACAAACACAATGAAATATATTTTTTTCGTTAGGTTCACAATGATTTTTCCGAAATTACTGCATACACAAATATTCGCTTGCCATATTCGGCAAGAAGTAAGAAGTGCGCTGCTATTTTAGCCCAAATCGCAAGTTTTACTCCAGCACGATATTTTATATATATATATATATATATATATATATATATATATATATATATATATATATATATATATATATATATATATATATATGTCGTGCCGAATATACAGAATTTGCGATCTTGGCTTAAATAGCAACGCTCATCTTGCTATATAGGACAAATAAAAATTTGTGTTTGCAATAATTTCGCCAAAATCATTCTGAACCTAACGAAAAAAACATGTTTCACTGTGTTTGTTTAGTATTAAATTATTGTAAACAAATCTAAAATATATTTTGTTGGTTTAGGCTAAAATAAATTTTTCTTGTTATAATAAGGTTAGGTAAGTTTTCTAAGATTCTTTTGGTGCAAAAATATAATTTTTTACATTAACATTAATGAAAAAATATATCTTTAAGTGTATAAGAGAAAATTTTAGAAAGGACTTAATTTTAAATGAGTTCTTGCTAATTGACCAATTTTACATATTCGGCACGACATATATATATATATATATATATATATATATATATATATATATATATATATATATATATATATATATATATAGATATATATATATGGCAAAGCTGCCAGAGACAGACCAGCTCTGGGTCTTTCTGTGCAACGTTTTCGCACAATAACTTCCAATCAACAAGACCCGCCAGGATAAACTTCTTCAGGCCTTTGCGTAAATACCTGAAGAAAGTTTTGGAGTGGCAAGAAGACCTGCATTTTATTTTTTTCAGGATTAATGAAAGTTCTGTTTTCGTTGGTTCCCTGCCAAAGGTGTGAGAGTTGGTAAAACAATAGTCTTTCCAAAGAGAAAGGAAGGGATAGATGTGAAGGGAAGAGGAATAGGAAAATGAGCTTTTCTTTCGTGTTACACTACACATCCTCTCAATGCCTCCAGCACTGATGGAACATTGTATTTTGTCTCTAGTGTAGTATATTGTTCCATGAGAGTCTGTGATATAATCAGGGTTAAACCCGATATCGAAACAACTTTCACCCGTCCCCCTGCCTCCCCTGAGAGGGGTGTCAACCACGCCTAACCCATTCGACAACAATATCTCTCACCTGGTTTCTTATCTCTTCTAATGAGGCATCCGTCCAGTCCATCTCTACTGACGTTTCCTTTTCACCTTCCCCACCAAGGCAATCTCGCTAGTTCTTGTCTCCAATGCATAGTCTCTCTTGCCCATTCTCTGCCATGATTGAGATATCACCATAAAAATTACATTTCTTCTGTGTATGGGAGAGGTCGTACTGTAAGATGGTCGTCCCAGCTCTGCTGGAAGGAAACCTTAGAAGTTCCCGTAGCTGATGAACTCATATTGGAATTCTTGACGATATCCTCTTCTCCCCATTGAAGTCTTCCAGCTGAGGCTGACAGATTTCAATATTATATATGAAACCCATCCAGTGTGATAGAATGACAGGGGAAACAGCTGTTTTTTCCACTATGTAACCATCATAAAGCATAGGGTAACAGCAATACTGCAATAGTCAATTTTGCTGAAAAAACAATAAAGACAGACAGACTGAGAGACGGCAGAAAATGTTGCAGTAAACCATTTACAATGCGAGTTGAGGAACAGGTCAGGCGTGTGCAGAATTTCGTTCTCTCAGTAATAATGACGTTGTTCGTTTACACACCATGAATGCTGGGTCACATACTGAGAGCAGCCCACAATCACAGACCTTCTCTGACAGTTAAATAGGGGATCCGGAAATTTAAGAGCCCGAGGCACCCTCGGGGCATAATGCAATTTGCTTGTAATAATTGACAATAGTGACTACAAGTGGCGGCAATTCATTAGCCTTGTCAGTCATCAAAGGTGTCTGTCACATTTCTAGAGTGGATAACTTGATCAGTCCGCCCCATCAATGTACGAACAGCAAATGCAAATAGAAGCAATGTAAATAACAAAAAGGCACAATACCGTGACTGGAACGATACACAAATAACCCGCACATAAAAGAGAGAAGCTTACGACGACGTTTCGGCCCGACTTGGACTTTGTCAATAGTCCAAGTCGGACCGAAACGTCGTCGTAAGCTTCTCTCTTTTATGTGCGGGTTATTTGTGTAGAAGCAATGTACTTATGACTGCAAGAAAGTTGGCTCACAAGACCTCGAAAAGCTGGAGAAGGCAAGACAATTAGAGCAATGAGAATAATTGTCAGCGAAGACAACATCGGGAATAGGGAAGCTTCCACAGCTCCATCACTATGCGATAAATGCCCACCCATGGTCATCAGTGTCACCAACAAGTCTACTTGTGTTCCCACTCCAGCGCCATTAATTTCGTACAAGTTAAATATTTATAAAGCGAGTGTGCCAATTCTGCCAGGTTTTGAGGAACGGGAGTTACACTGAAATGCGATTACAGCTTTTCAAATAAATGATTAATCAAGTGCATCGCTCAGCTGCAGAGATCTTTCTCTCGGAGGCAACAACACTCAACAAGACTCACGAAATCGTAATGACACGACTGCAAACAAACCATACCCCGGCCGGGATTGAACCCGCGGTCATAGAGTCTCAAAACTCCAGCCCGTCGCGTTAGCCACTAGACCAGCTAGCCACAATAAGATTCGTCCAACTAGATATATTTCTACACCATAGGAAGGTTAGCACAGGCACCACTGTGACCACAAATGCAAGTTTTTACAGACGAATCTCCAGCTAGCGTGGCCGTGACGAACTCTAGCTCAATCGTGTCATTACGATTTCTTAAGTCATGTTGACGGCAGTGAAGGGACTTGAGCTAGAGTTCGTCACGGCCACGCTAGCTGGAGATTCGTCTGTAAAAACTTGCATTTGTGGTCACAGTGGTGCCTGTGCTAACCTTCCTATGGTGTAGAAATATACCTAGTTGGACGAATCTTATTGTGGCTAGCTGGTCCAGTGGCTAACGCGACGGTGTGGAGTTTTGAGACACTATGACCGCGGGTTCAATCCCGGCCGGGGTATGGTTTAACACTCAACAACTGTCTTGTTGGCTTGATACCTAAAAAATTAAACCTCGTTCTGTGCACAATTATGTGCTTTGAAAAAGATTAGTGGGAAATCATGGCTATCTTCATTGGCAACGTCTCCTGCTATCGCGTTGCCAAAGTTGCAGTCAGAAGCACAGATTACTAGACTGATAATGAAGAAATCTTGGCTTTGGGATCTCTCAAGGTACTGAAGCAGCAGCTCTGTCAATCTATCGACCAAGGCTAATATAATCCCTAGATTAACTAGGTAGTGGTTTAACTAGGCTTCATAAATGCATTTTTAAGTTAGTTACAAGAGACGTGGTTTCGTGAGCCATTCAACTGCATTTCCCTAATCTCTTATTATTTGCTTAAGCTGGTTATTGAAAAGAATCGACTCTGTTGTTTGGCGAACATGAAATCACCCCCGTTAGAGAGCACCTAGCAGGAAGACACGCCTAACTCATTTCCCTTCTGCTTAATGAGAAGAGAACTCGGAGCTATACTGAACAGCGAACTCACGTTCTGCACCATCCAGTACATCTGAGAATCTGCTTAATTGCTAGCACATCTCTAAGAGGTGTAGTAACACAAGAAACCTTGAGACTCATCTTAAACCCTTACAAATGGGAAATCATCTAGAGTGACCACCCAATCATAGCTGTTATTAGTAGCTGTAAATGAGTCTGCATGATCACTAGCAGAGCAGCGGACTTTTAGGAGGCTGCCATCCCTCACAGATCAAGAGAGTTTAGGTAAAACCCCATTGGGATGAGGGGGAAAGACGGGACAGGCGACCTAATAGCATTGGAGAGGAGTGTCCATAGTCGTAGAAAAAGTGTTATGGCTTATCCCAGCAGATAGGCGCTCGTGGGATAGACTGCAGAATCAGGAGTGACTAGCGATGTAGAAGGCATGAGAAGTAAGTTGTGCAGGCTGAAAACTTGAACGGTAGGATTACCTTGAACTGAAAGGTGATTGGTCGCTGGAAATCAGCAGGAAGGAGGGATGGAGAGGGAAGGAAAACTTCGAAGTGATTGGTCATTTATATTTTAAGATGAAGAGAGATCGCAGTTACGTCGTGATTGGTGGGTGATATTTCTTCGTAGCTGTGTCCATATTAGTTCCATTTTCCAGTCGTGGAGCCATTTTGAAGTCTTTTGTATGCATCTAGGTCTTCAAGACAGTTTCAATGTGATATTCACAACTAGGAGCAACAGTGTACTTGATAGTTCCATGGTGTATGCGATAGACTGCTTCAGTTGCATATAACAATTGGATGAATGGATTATTCGTGTAAAAAGTTATAGGTTCAGTTGTTCTAACATTTGTTTATTCTTCCATTTCTTCAGGTGTTGGTGAAGCTCGAGGGGAAGTTGCAGGTGGTTGTGTCTTGCTCTCTTGGCTTTTCGTGGGTGTAGTTGAGGTGATGGAGCAGATTTTACGGTATTAGAAGTGGTGGTAGAAGTCGGTGGTGGCTCCTCACTGGTGGAAATAACTGGAGTTCTTTCATTAGCGGGTCCTGGAGGGTGGGAGGCGGTGGTTGAGGAAGAAAGAGAGGTGGTATCGATGGTTGTAGAAGGTGCAAGAACAGATGCTTGGGTAGAGGAAAACAGGTCAGCAGGAGTAGTGAAGTTGACGACGTTAGGAAGAATCCGGAGGGCGTCAGCTGAAGGTGTGGAGTCTGGGAAGACGAAGACTGGCATGTTGTTAGATCGGAATAGTTCATTAATAGTGGTGTTGAACGTGCCTTGGTTGGCTGCATTCCCAAGGTGCGCATACACCATGCAATACAACATGGAGGAAGCCGCGTCTGGAAGTGGAGACAGGGAGGTGCTGGATAGAGATGACTGTTGTGCAACTTGAAGAATTTTCTTGGTATCAGACTGCAATTTTGTAATGGCGGCATATGTTGGTGATTTGGGGTTACTCTTCTTAGCTTCTTCTTTGATCTTCTTAGAAGATCAAAATGGGCATTTGGCTGCAAAGGTATGATGAGTACCCTCGCAGTTGAGGCAGGTTGGAGTGGTACTGGTGGTGGGACATGCTTTGAAATCATGAAAGTCCTATCCGCAGTTGGAACAGAATTTCTTGTTTTTAATGGGGCAGTCAGTCGTTGAGTGATAGTAAGAATAACAGTTCCAGCTGGGGAGACATGAGCGAAACGTTCTGGTTCGATATGTTGTGGATGAATATGGTAGTAGAAGATGGTTAGGCCAACAGAATGCGCTTTAGTAGCCATATCAAAGTAGGAAAAGGTGAGTTTGACCATTGAAGAGGCGTATGGAGTTTTGTTGATGTTGTCAATAAAGGCCCAGGTGTTTTGTTCCTCGATAGAGGTCTTCAGGTCAGCAGTTGATAGGGAAGTGATGATTTTGTCCAACCGTTTGACAAAAACAGAACGCTTTGCGAGCAGGAAAGGTGAAGGAGAGACCTTGAATTGTCAGTCACTGAGTATCTTCACTGCGGTGTCGTCCATAAGTCTCGAAGCTTCGTTATCGTTAGTACAGACGACAATAAAGGAGTCGTTCAAAGAGTGGATATCTGTAAATTTTACATGCAAGCAGGTCTTTACAGCGGCAGCAAGGGCAAGTGTGGTAGAGTCATTGATAACTCCACTCGACGGCAAGCATCGTGATAGAGTAAAGGCGATGACTGAAGGATAGAGATTCCCCTCCCCAACGTTGATCGTAGGGAGACTGGAAAGATGAGTCAGAGAGACTGTACAGGGCGAATTCTACAGAGCCAATATCCAACCCTCACATAACTCCAGAGGTTGATGGACGCTCAGTTGTCTTCCGGTCTAATATGGTCTCCTCATAGATGTCTTGTCCTCTACGGTCGCTTCACCAGTGCTTGAGACAGACAGCCTCTTTCGTAAGTAACACGCACTGACACCCTCCCACACCTAGACACCGTCCCACGCCCACAGAAATCTTTCCTCACCCACAGACACACTCCCTCACCCAAGAATATCCTCCTACACCCATAGATGTCCTCCAATACCCACGGACACCCTCCCACACCCACGGACACCCTCCAACACCCACGGTCACTCACCCACACCTAAGAACACCTTTCTATACTCACAGACCTCCCACACCCACGGACACCCTCCAACACCCACAGACACTTTCCCACACCCACGGACATCCTCCCACACCCACAGACAAACACCCTCACTTAAAGACACATTCCCACATCCACGAAAACCTTCCCTCACCCAAGGACACCGTCCCACACCCACGGACACACTCGCTCACTTAAAAAGACATACTCCCCCACCAACGAACACCCTCCCACACCCACAGACAACCTCCTACGCCCACGGACACCCTACTTCACTTAACCTCCCTCCCCCCACACGCACACCACCTTCAATCACATACTCACTTCTTCACTCTTACCCCTTCTTCATTCACACTCCTCCATCCTTCTCACCTCTCCCTCACTCTCACCGCTCTCTTTCACTCTCATCTCTCCCTCACTCTCACCTCTCCCTCACTCACAATCTTTCCACACCTTACAATATGTAATTTCTGGTTTCCTGTCGGGCAGTCTTTTGAAGTACCCATTGATCTTTCTCCTGTTTCTCCATTCCAGTTTCATCATCTCCTTCCTTCTTTCTCCCTTCCTTATACTTTCCTTTTCCTATCATCATCATTCCTCTTGTTTTTGCCACAGATCAAAGAAAATTGATCTAAATATTATGAAAAAATATGTCAATAATTTTAAGGAATAACAAAAAATAATAATGGAATAATAAAAATAAGAATAAAAATAAACTTAAGATAATATATATGTCGTGTCGAATAGGTAAAATTGGTCAATTAGCAAGAACTCATTTAAAATTAAGTCCTTTCTATAATTTTCTCATGTACTTTTAAAGATACATTTTTTTCATTTATGTTAATATAAAATTTAATAATTTGGCACCAAAAGAGCCTCAGAAAAGTTATCTAACCTTTTTATAACAAGCGCAGTTTAATTTAGCCTATTCCAACTCAATATATTTTAGACAAGTTTACAATAATTTAATAATAAACAAGCAATGAAATATATTTTTTCGATAGGTTCAGAATGATTTTTGCGAAATTATTGCATACACAAAGAATAACAAGTTTCTACCTATTCGGCACGACATATATATATATATATATATATATATATATATATATATATATATATATATATATATATATATATATATATATGCATAGTTCCTTGACAATGTGAGTAGTCATGAAAGCGCTTGGAATTTCACTACTCTTTCACAGTGGTTGTTTTGCATATTTTAAAATCACCTGTTTACTGTGATCTTCTTGCACACACACACACACACACACACACACACACACACACACACACACACACACACACACACACATATATATATATATATATATATATATATATATATATATATATATTTATATATGTCTTCTTAATTCTTGCTTCCTCTACTTCTCTCTTCCTCCTTCACATAAACAATTTGAGTTTCTTGCATTATGCTAAGTTAACTAACCCTCAGGAATAATATCCGGAATAAATCCTTCTTCTTAGGGCCATATATTTACATCTAAATGAAATTCATTCTTTTTTATCTGAACCATTTGGATGCAACATCATGAATTTTTCCCTTCTCTTAACCAAGGTTTACCGACGAAGATTCAGCTTCGTGGATGTTCACATTCAGTGCAAATTTTTACAAGGATGATGACGTGTACCTTGAACATTAAGACTTGAACACGTGGAAACGTCACCATGAGCTTCTCTCTCCCATGTGCGGGTTGTTTACTTTTAACATTCAAATACTTTAAGTTATAATTTTTAAACTGGTGGACTGGTAAGCCAGTGGAAGGTCTCGGCTAGATGACCAAAAAACCAGTTTCGGGTCAAGAAGCACTTGTCGTATTTCATATTTTTCCCGAATATTTGTCACAGCACAAAACTGACAGTTTTCTCACTTCATATTGGCTCATTAGAAAAATATTTTGAATTTGATGCATTTTGATGGAATGTTTAAGACAAATCTTTGCAACTTTTCAATTTTCTGAGGAATTTCCAATGTAATCTATGTATTGTTGTTATAAAGGAAGGTAATACATTTTTCAAGAGTGTGTTCATGGAAAAGTTCAAGTACGTTAAGAGAATTTATTCAAGGTAATCTAAAAAAAACTTCAAAGTTTTCATATTGTAACAAAAATTAACTTGTTTAAAAAATAAATTTGGTAAGGAAAAAATCATATGGTAAAGAAAAATAGTTTCATAACAAAAAAAATCCTACTTGGTTCCCTTAAGAAAATAATAATTTGTCTTTCCAAAATATAAGTTTCTCTTACTGAAATGAAATCCTCCCTTACTAAAAATAATTCCTAATAATAAAATGATCCTCCTTTGCTAAGACACTTCATTAAATTTAAAAATTCAGTGTGGAATTTTGTCAGGAGGTTTACCGTCAACATACTTATCATGAACATTGCAACATCAACAAATATGCACAAACATTATAACTAAATCATGAAGTGTTACGACTTTGGCTCGCATAACTTAAATAAAAAGTTCTGACTTCTAAAGGTTGCTCATCATGCTGTCTAGGGGGAATTTAAATTACTTTGAAAAAGCAACCACTTTAGTGCCAGCTTGCACCTTCGCATTAAACGTGGAATATTAGTTGGTTAATATTAATTATTATAAGGAAGGACACACAAACTCCTCTATATACAAAAATATAATAATAGTAACGTATATACTATCTATAATCTACACTACTACAACATGACCTTTACCCCAGTTAACATTAGCTTACTAGCACACTGCTACTAGTAAGTAAAAGGAAATATATAAACATTTATAAACAGGGAGGCTCTATGACACACCCCACCCTTCTTCTGCCGGTCTGTCTACCAGCAGGTAAAACTAGTACTATTACTCTACCAAAACTTAAACAGGCCTCTGCACACTAGGGCCTTACAGGTAAACATGAGAGAACTTAAACACAAATAAAATAACCTATAGTATACACTAAAAAGAAAAAAACTCACCAAACCACCTACTCACACCACTACATCTTGCTCCCTCTGCTGTGTTTCACCTACTGAACGAAACACACATCTCTCTCCTCTCGCCTGGCCACTCTTCCTGACCAGGAATAATACGGGTCCGGTTTCAGTACAAATCCCGGAATATGACATTATATATGGAGCGTCTTTTTCATATAAAATTTTTAATACGCTACACCGTAATACGAACACTGCAACATCTACAAACATTCACAATCATAACTAAATCATGAACACTGCAACGTCTACAGACACACACAAACCTTGCTAGTGAGTCGCGAACACTGCATCATCTTCGTACACAAACATTTCAACTAAATCATGAACTTTACACGAACAATACAGTATGAATATGCCGCTAATTATATTGTTCTAAGTTGATGAAAGTTATAATATACACCAATTTCGGATCTCTCTTGTAATAATAGGTTTAATTTTCATACGTAGGATATGTATCTACCTTATTAAAACTTCCTTCGGTTAAAACTAAGCAATACCTGCTAAAAATAAGGTTATCTACACAAAAAATAAAAACCTCCCTTAATATAAATAATGTCTACATCTACTGAAAATAAAACTATCTCCTTCTGAGATTAAACTTTCTTCGCTAAAAAGTAAATGCTTATATTTAAATAAAACTTCCAGTGCTAAAAATTAAATTACCGCTGCTGAAAATAAATTTGAAAATACAAGCTATCTTAACTAAAATAAAACTACCTCTACTAAAAGACAGCTTAATACTAAAAGAACTACGTACCTAGTAACTCCGATAATCTCTTTCCAACTTCAACAAAATAATTTCTAACAATATTGATGAACTGTATATATACACTTACAATGATAACTTATTGTTAATGTCTCTTGTTTTCCCCATACTATTCGAGCAGACATAACAGGTAAAGTCTGTTAGATGCTCGTACATGTTAACAATATGTTATCAAGACGCCCGCACTAAAAGAGGAGTCCTCATTGGCTTCTTCTTGAGATCTCTTCGCATCTCCAGCCCTTGTTTTCTTGAAGAAGAATGTACTTACATAACACAAGCCTTTACACGTCTTCAGTTTCCATCCTTCTTCATCCGAGACTGCAGACTCAAGGCACAAGCTATCCTCAACAAACCGCCCATGGAACAGCCCTCTAAGCAGTTCATAGTGCTCCCATGTGGTGATGTTGCCACGAATACTAGCCGGGCACTTGCTATGAGTAACATCAACGTTTCCACCTTAAACACATCATCTATCAAAGACCTCACTACGAAACGCAGCCCCACACCTCTAACTTCTACAGCAGGCGTCTACACTATCCCCTGTGGGTTCTGTCCCAAGAAATATGTAGGCGAGACAGGCAGAGATCTTGCAGTCCGCCTGAATGAGCATCGAAATGCCTCTAACAGAGACGATGTAAGGTACGCCTGTGTCCTCCACAGAGACTCCACGGGGCATTTGATGAACTGGAATGAGGCACAACTCGTTCTCACCGAACCAGACCTCAGGCGCCGACGGTGCCTAGAAGCCTCACTAATCGCTGTCACCGACACTATAGAACGCAACAATGGAAACTACAAAATTTCAAAAACATTGGCATACATGATACTTAAGCACCACCAACCCAACAACACAGAAGTCACATGATTTCATCGTCTACCCGTCCTCATCCCAACATGACATTCCTCAGGTCACCGTGTGTCACTCACACCTCATTCTCGCCTATATATATATATATATATATATATATATATATATATATATATATATATATATATATATATATATATAATGTCTTTCTACCGCTGTATGTTAGAAGTGATCAAGGTCCCAGGACCGAAACGTTTTCTAATAAATATGTCATAGTGTTTGCTTACGTGCCTTTCTAAACCAACTTGTCGGTATTTATTACCAAGGTTTATACCAGCCATTTTTTTACAAAGGTTCGTAATGCACTTCGTGTAATGCACTTCGTGTCATTGGTAATGCGTACTGTAACTCCGTGGCACTCACTCAAAATTTAGTGATACAGTTTAGCGTCATTGGGAACCATGACTGGAAAACCTTAGTATGACTTGTATTGATACTCATAGTGTCTTGATAATTCTGTTACACACACACAATAATGGTTGATACTGTTAGATTTTTGTTGAAGGTAGTAAGAGATAAGATAAGATTTCGTTCGGATTTTTAACCCCGGAGGGTTAGCCACCCAGGATAACCCAAGAAAGTCAGTGCGTCATCGAGGACTGTCTAACTTATTTCCATTGGGGTCCTTAATCTTGTCCCCCAGGATGCGACCCACACCAATCGACTAACACCCAGGTACCTATTTGCTGCTAGGTGAACAGGACAACAGGTGTAAGGAAACGTGTCGAATGTTTCCACCCGCCGGGAATCGAACCCGGGCCCTCCGTGTGTGAAGCGGGAGCTTTAGCCACCAGGCCACCGGGCCACCGTATCTTGTTAATACATTATTAGAAACAGTAACAACACAGGAACTTTTTGCTGTTTACATTGTTAGTTATCACTAAAAGTGTAAACAGCAATAATACCACAGCAGCTTTGAACCTTACATTATTAATGACAGTAACAATTGCTCAGTAAATTGTGTATCTTACATTGTTAGTTGATAATCTTAACTTCGAAGCCTCAGCGTTTGGTAAGACATTATTTGTGATTAGTGGTGATAAGTAATATCGGTAACGTTTTAGTAAGACATATGTACAACAGTTAGGTACCTTTATTCCGAAACGTTTCACTTACACAGCTGGCTTCATCAGTTGAATACAGAAAAGCTAGCAGAAGCAGTAGAGATGCGAAGTTGATGTAATCATTCCATCATCCTTGAAGACGTAGTTTTGAGGTGGTCAGTCCCTCAGCCTGGAGAAGAATTTTGTTATGTATTCTGGAATATTGTGAAGTTGAAGCGACAGTGTTGAGACTTATATATACTGGCTTATATATAATGATATATATATGTCGTGCCGAATATGTAAAACTGGTCAATTAGCAAGAACTCATTTAAAATTAAGTCCTTTCCAAAATTTTCTCTTGTACGTTTAAAGATATATTTTCTTCATTAATGTTGAAGTAAAAATTTGTAATTTTGCACCAAAAGGAACTTAGAAAACTTACCTAACCTTATTATAACAAGAACAATTTATTTCAGCCTAACCCAACTAAATATATTTTAGATTTGTTTACAATAATTTAATAATAAACAAACACAGTGAAATATATTTTTTTTCGTTAGGTTCAGAATGATTTTGGCGAAATTATTGCATACACAAATTTTCACTTGTCCTATATGGCAAGATGAGCGTTGCTATTTAAGCCAAGATCGCAAGTTCTGCCTATTCGGCACGACATATATATATATATATATATATATATATATATATATATATATATATATATATATATATATATATATATATATATATATATATATACAATAATTATCTGCATTGTATACCATTTTCATATTCACAAGTAATGTTTTAATTATTTTGGTAAACTTCTCGTGATAATGACTTTTCTCGATGGTATCATTGTATTGATTAAATAATTTTGATAATATGTTTAAGGTCAATCTTTCCCTATTAGTCACATCATTATGCAAGAAAAAAATTATTCTTGAAACAATTGTGCTCCATTGAAGTCTGTGTTTCACGCCTCTTAATGTCATTCTTGAATACGAGAGTTTAAGCTTATTTATATATTAAACGTATTCACGAACTCTTAAATACAAGACTGAAAACAAATCACATGGGATTTGTGTTAAGAATTATCATGTACTTCCGAATTAGACGAAGGCCTTGATTGCAGAGCGTCGAAACGTTCAATAAACAAATATCTCAGAGCATACAATACCCTGAATTAAATAGGGTATTACAATAACCAATAAAAACGTGCAATCCTAGCCTCTACCAAGGCCAGAGACATCAGCAGCGTCAAGCATGCTCGTTAGCTATTCCAGGCTAGAAGCTGCTGATGTGCAGGCTTTATGGGGATACATGTGCTGACATCTGCTGGCCTCCTAAAGTTATGAGAGAGAGAGAGAGAGAGAGAGAGAGAGAGAGAGAGAGAGAGAGAGAGAGAGAGAGAGAGAGAGAGAGGAAAGGAAGACAGAGAGACAGACAGAGAGTGGAAGGGAGAGAGGAGATTATAACGGGAAAGTCATATCCCGGGAATGTTGCTACCTCCCAAGGAACCCCAGCAATTCCAACAATCTTGGCTTTATCTTGAATGTTCCGCTATTGTGCGGCTTCCACCAGCGACAATCGGTTGGCGAGGCAAAGGTTGCAGGGAGCTCTACTTTCCTCCCTCTGTGGGTTGTAAATTTATCTGGTAAATTCCAGCTTGCTTTGTGAGGTTTACCTGCCTATTATTAAGAAGGCTCATGCAATAATTAAATTGCTCGTGACATGCGAGTGTATTGTAGACGGACTACGTTTAAGTGAAACACTGTTGCTGTTACGGTAGAGACATTGCTCTGAATTTTACATGAATAGTTGTGCATTCTGAACCCAAATTATAGGTCAAAAATTATTTGAAAAAGAGGAATGTTAATAATACTAGTGGTAATAATGACAGTAGTAGTCACAGATAAAATGTTAATTAACATGATAATCGTAATAGTTACTCGAGTATATTATTAATTTTATTATTTTGTCAGTGATAATGATTACAACATAAATATGTAATTAAAAGCATTATAAGTAATGTTTGCTTGATAGCAGTATAATGCAACCATAAGAGTAATGTTTCATGTACCTAAATTATTACAGTGAGGTATAATGCACAGAGAATTAGATAAACAGCAGTGAGAACAGTGGGAAAAGAGAGAGAGGGAGAGAGAGAGAGAGAGAGAGAGAGAGAGAGAGAAAGACAAAGAGCTAGCGAGAGAAATCACAGAACGGGTGTGACTGGAACCCATGGTTAGCGAGTCCTAAAATTCGCTGGCCATGGGTTCCCAGCCCCACCGGTTTCATCATTTGTTTGCAATATGGAAAATGAAGAGGAGGATTAGTGAGAAGAGGGAGAGACAATATGCAGAGGAATAAGAGTGAGATGGAGAAAAAGGTGGGAGAGGCAGAGAATGGTCTAAAAATAAGAGTTGCAGAGCAAGAAAGTGATACAAGATGATTTTTAGGGAAGTCGAGAGAAGCCAGAGAAATTAATTACTGAGAGGTTGACTAAACTGGTGGATTCTAGAATCTAGTCCAAGGCGTAGACGCTTAAGTTCTGTAAGCTCTAAACATTTTCTTAATGAATGCCTTTTATGCTAATCTGTAACATTTGTTTTAATGGAAAAAGTTTTAATATCCTTTATTGTCGGAACTATAGACTAGTAGGCCTCTTACAGTGTACTTTGAGTGAGGCATCACCTAACTTGTGAACTGATGCTTCACTGAGTAAGATAGGACTTCTCTGAGTGATTCCTCACCTCTGGGTCAGGTATCACCTCACTTTGTAAGATATAAAATATGCTTCTCTTGCCTTTTCTTTCTTTTATTTCTCTTTTTTTCTAACGATGTATGTGTAAGGACATGAAAACAAACTGGTTTTTCTGTTTATACTTCTTACTGTGGCATTTATACATAAAATGTATATAAATAATGTATATAATTCAAAGATTTTGACTAACTGGACTTGAGTCGTGGAGCCGGGAAATACAGTGCCTGCAGTAAGAAGGATTGACGGGGATATTGCAGTTTGTAGGGGTATCTGAGCTATAATTTCAGTGTGCCTGTGGTAAGCCAGTGATAGTGAGTGAAGGTGAAAGATTTTCTTATTTTGGTAGAAGACCAGTGTTACACACACACACATTATATATATATATATATATACACACATACACATATATATATATATATATATATATATATATATATATATATATATATATATATATATATGGATGGGATGGGATACAAGGAGAATAGAAGCATCAGGGAAGAGAGAGGTGAAGGTTTATAAACTAAAAGAGGAGGCAGTTAGGGTAAGATATAAACAGCTATTGGAGGATAGATGGGCTAATGAGAGCATAGGCAATGGGGTCGAAGAGGTATGGGAAAAGGCTTAAAAATGTAGTGTTAGAGTGTTCTCCTGAAGTTTGTGGTTACAGGAAAGTGGGTGCGGGAGGGAAGAGGAGCGATTGGTGGAATGATGATGTAAAGAGAGTAGTAAGGGAGAAAAAGTTAGCAAATGAGAAGTTTTTTACAAAGCAGAAGTGATGCAAGGAGGGAAGAGTACATGGAGAAAAAGAGAGAGGTTAAGAGAGTGGTGAAGCAATGTAAAAAGAGAGCAAATGAGAGAGTGGGTGACATGTTATCAACAAATTTTGTTGAAAATAGGAAAAAATTTTGGAGTGAGATTAACAAGTTAAGGAAGCCTAGAGAACAAATGGATTTGTTAGTTAAAAATAGAAGAGGAGAGTTATTAAATGGAGAGTTAGAGGTATTGGGAAGATGGAGGGAATATTTTGAGGAATTGTTAAATGTTGATGAAGATAGGGAAGCTGTGATTTCGTGTATAGGGCAAGGAGGAATAACATCTTGTAGGAGTGAGGAAGAGCCAGTTGTGAGTGTGGGGGAAGTTCGTGAGGCAGTAGGTAAAATGAAAGGGGGTAAGGCAGCCGGGATTGATGGGATAAAGAAAGAAATGCTAAAAGCAGGTAGGGATATAGTTTTGGAGTGGTTGGTGTAATTATTTAATAAATGTATGGAATAAGGTAAGGAACCTAGGGATTGGCAGAGAGCATGCATAGTTCCTTTGCATAAAGGCAAAGGGGACAAAAGAGAGTACAAAAATTATAGGGGGATAAGTCTGTTGAGTGTACCTGGTAAAGTGTATGGTAGAGTTATTATGGAAAGAATTAAGAGTAAGACGGAGAATAGGATAGCAGATGAACAAGGAGGCTTTAGGAAAGGTAGGGGGTGTGTGGACCACGTGTTTACAGTGAAACATTTAAGTGAACAGTATTTAGATAAGGCTAAAGAGGTCTTTGTGCCATTTATGGATTTGGAAAAGGCGTATGACAGGGTGGATAGGGGGGCAATGTGGCAGATGTTGCAGGTGTATGGTGTAGGAGGTAGATTACTGAAAGCAGTGAAGAGTTTTTACGAGGATAGTGAGGCTCAAGTTAGAGCATGTAGGAAAGAGGGAAATTATTTCCCAGTAAAAGTAGGCCTTAGACAAGGATGTGTGATGTCACCGTGGTTGTTTAATATATTTATAGATGGGGTTGTAAGAGAAGTAAATGCGAGGGTCTTGTCAAGAGGCGAGGAGTTAAAAGATAAAGAATCACACATAAAGTGGGAGTTGTCACAGTTGCTCTTTGCTGATGACGCCGTGCTCTTAGGAGATTCTGAAGAGAAGTTGCAGAGATTGGTGGATGAATTTGGTAGGGTGTGCAAAAGAAGAAAATTAAAAGTGAATACAGGAAAGAGTAAGGTTATGAGGATAACAAAAAGAGTAGGTGATGAAAGATTGGATATCAGATTGGAGGAAGAGAGTATGGAGGAGGTGAATGTATTCAGATATTTGGGAGAGGACGTGTCAGCGGATGGGTCTACGAAAGATGAGGTGAATCATAGAATTGATGAGGGGAAAAGGGTGACTTAGGAGTCTGTGGAGACAAAGAACTTTGTCCTTGGAGGCAAATAGGGGAATGTATGAGAGTATAGTTTTACCAACGCTCTTATATGGGTGTGAAGCATGGGTGATGAATGTTGCAGCGAGGAGAAGGCTGGAGGCAGTGGAGATGTCACGTCTGAGGGCAATGTGTGGTGTGAATATAATGCAGAGAATTCGTAGTTTGGAAGTTAGGAGGAGGCGCGGGATTACCAAAACTGTTGTCCAGAGGGCTGAGGAAGGGTTGTTGAGGTGGTTCGGACATGTAGAGAGAATGGAGCGAAACAGAATGACTTCAAGAGTGTATCAGTCTGTAGTGGAAGGAAGGCGGGATAGGGGTCGGCCTAGGAAAGGTTGGAGAGAGGGGGTAAAGGAGGTTTTGTGTGCGAGGGGCTTGGACTTCCAGCAGGCATGCGTGAGCGTGTTTGATAGGAGTGAATGGAGACAAATGGTTTTTAATACTTGACGTGCTGTTGGAGTGTGAGCAAAGTAACATTTATGAAGGGGTTCAGGGAAACCGGCAGGCCGGACTTGAGTCCTGGAGATGGGAAGTACAGTGCCTGCACTCTGAAGGAGGGGGGTTAATGTTGCAGTTTAAAAACTGTAGTGTAAAGCACCCTTCTGGCAAGACAGTGATGGAGTGAATGATGGTGAAAGTTTTTCTTTTTTGGGCCACCCTGCCTTGGTGGGAATCGGCCAGTGTGATAATAATAAATATATATATATATATATATATATATATATATATAGCTACAGATATATATAGCTACAGACAAAATTCAGTGATGTCAGTTACTGCTGAAGTTCTTGAGGTAAATTCACTACTATTTATTTGTTTATATGGACTGAATAAAGGCAGCTCTACTAGTGAACTTCTGGTGAATATCTCTACTTTGTCAGTGAATGACTCTTAAGATCGGTTGTGTAGGGTCATTAGACATTATTTGTGCCTTCACAAATCTTGCCACCTTGGCATCTAATAAAAATTTAAAGTGCTTACTTTCAAGATTAATTTTTTTAGAGTAGTTTTTAATGCAACAGAGTCAGTGTAAAACAGACCACAAGGAAGTATTTAGTTTCTTGCTGTGGAATGTCTACTGCATAAACCTACTTCACTTCATCCCAGATTCCCATGCCTATGCAAATGGCTGCACTCTTAGCATTTAGTTACACAAAAGATAAGCCTTTATGTTGCATTCACTCTTAATAAAATATCAGATTCTCTCTGGGTATCTTTAGACAGCATTACATTAATACTGAAGTTGGTGGAAGAATAAATGGAAGAGTCTTAGCACCTAGTAGTACCCCTCAAGGAAGGTTGCTTGATGCCACTGAGGGGCTCTTTGCGCAAGAAATTAGACCTGCCTTTTTTTAATCATACCTGTTCACCTCTGATTTCTCCATGCTCTGTATGACCCCTACAGGCTTAGCATTCTTCCAATGAATGTAATTTAATAATAATGATAATGGCTACAGAGAATTATAGGTGGTAGGATGTTAGACAGCAACCGCCCAGGGAGGTACTACCGTCCTGCCAAGTGAGTGTAAAACGAAAGCCTGTAATTGTTTTACATGATGGTAGGATTGCTGGTGTCCTTTTTTCTGTCTCATGAACATGCAAGATTTCAGGTATGTCTTGCTACTTCTACTTACACTTAGGTCACACTACACATACATGTACAAGCACATATATACACACCCCTCTGGGTTTTCTTCTATTTTCTTTCTAGTTCTTATTCTTGTTTATTTCCTCTTATCTCCATGGGGAAGTGGAACAGAATTCTTCCTCCGTAAGCCATGCGTGTTGTAAGAAGCGACTAAAATGCCGGGAGCAAGGGGCTAGTAACCTCTTCTCCTGTATATCTTACTAAATGTAAAAGGAGAAACTTTTGTTTTTCCTTTTGGGCCACCCCGCCTCGGTGGGATACGGCCGGTTTGTTGAAAGAAAGAAAAGATATATATATATATATATATATATATATATATATATATATATATATATATATATATATATATATATATAATATATATATATATATACAAACACTGATCTCTGGCCGAAGGAGACTCGAACCTACGACCCTTGGAACAAGGTACGCAGTGCTTTACCATTTTCACGACACTGGACCAGTACCTTGGCGCCCAGCTTGCGCTAGACGTTAATTCAAGGCAGCCAGCTTTCAGGGAGAAGGCTTACAGCTTTTCATCTCATCCCCTGCATGCATCAGCTTTACTAGAGATTTTAACAATACAAGGAATTCGCAAGAGCAGGCGAAATATACACAAACACTGATCTCTTGCGAATTCCTTGCGTTGTTAGAATCTTTAGTAAGGCTGATGCATGCAGGGGATGACATGAAAATCTGTAAGCCTTCTTCCTGAAAGCTGGCTGCCTTGGATTAACGTCTAGCGCAAGCTGGGCGCCAAGGTATTGGTCCAGTGTGGTGAGGATGGTAAATCACTGCGTATCTTGTTCCAAGGGTCGTAGGTTCGAGTCTCCTTCGGCCAGATATCAGTGTTTGTATATACATATATATATATATATATATATATATATATATATATATATATATATATATATATACAAATATATATATATATATATATATATATATATATATATATATATATATATATATATATATATATATATATATATATACATATATATATATAAAAGTGGAGTAGAATGATAGCTCTAGGCCTTTGTTGTTGCAATCAGCTTAATCAGCTCATCAGAAGGAGCTTGAAAAGTTGCAGGAAAGGGGATGATATCCAACCAAATACGATCTCAAAGGACGTTCACTGGACTGAACTATTTAAGCCCAAGTCGTGCGACTTTGGCTTAAATAGAAACGCTCTCCTTGCCGAATAGGGCAAGAGAAAATTTGTGTATGCAATAATTTCGAGTCTTCCTCGGCAAGAGATCAGCGTTTGTGTATATTTCGCCTGCTCTTGCAAATTTCTTGCATATATATATATATATATATATATATATATATATATATATATATATATTAACGATCCAATCAATTCAAAGTGTTTTAATGTACTAATAGAAAGTATTTCACTTATGCAGGGAAAAACCATTTTACTGCACTACCAGTACTAAGTATTTTTACTACAGCAGTATAGCGCATTTTACTGCATCAGCACAAAATATTTCACTGCTGCAACACAAAGTTCGTTTTTCCAGCACAGTATTTCTCTTCTAAAACTCCATTTCACTGCCCCAGTATTTCACTGTTCCAACACAATATTTCACTATTCCAACGCACTATATCACTGCGCAAACACACTCACTACTCCAACACACTCTTTCACTAATCCAACACATTATTTCACTATTTCACCAAAGAATTTCGCTGCTCCAAAACAGAATTTCACTATTCCAACACAATTTTCTAATGCTCCAATATAGTATGTCACTACTCCAACACAGTATTTCGCTGCTGCAACACAATATTTTGCTGCTACAACACAATATGTCAATGCTCTAACACAGTATTTCACTGCTCCAACACAGTATTTCACTACAACACAGTATTTTAATACTCCAACACAGTATTTCCCAAATCCAACACAATATTTCACTCCAACAGTTTTTCACTGCTCCAACACAGTATTTCACTGCTCCAACACAGTATTTCAATGCTCCAACACAATATTTCACTGCTCCAACACAGTTTTGTAATGCTCCTCCACATCTGCTCACTGGATTTCCTCATCACAAAGTCACTCAGACTTCCACCATTAAGGATGGACAGGAGGTAATGACCAGATGATTCTTTTCACGCCCCAGTTCTTCTTTTCTTCGTCTCCTTTCCCTCTCTTCCTCCCTGTTTATTTTCTTACGTCCCTCTCTCTGGTTTTCTTTAACTCTTAGCCTCACTACCTTTACATCGCTCCAGCTTTCTTACATCCCTTCTGATCCCTTTTCTTTTGTTTCCACCCTTCAAGCCTCTCCCTCTTTATCTCTTTCTCATTCTTGCATTATATCGTCACCCTCTAAGCTCTTCATCTCAGGGATTCTTTATCGCTCTGTAAAGCAGATTTCAAAAACAATTTTGTTGCACTAAAGATTTAGCATAATTTTCCTCGAGTTTCTTATTTCTACTTCCTCTAAGATACACCATTGTCTGGTATCTATCGAATAGTCTACCTACTCGCTAGGTTCCAACAACGGAAAGTCTTTACTCTCTGTGCTTTACTTCGATGTTTCCTGACTCTTATTTGCTGACACACTGTGAACTAGTACTTATGAAGTAGATCACCAGATCAAGATATCATTAAGTATTTTGGTTACTATCTAAACGCATGTTTCTTTCATTTTCATATGTTTAACAAGCGTTTGAAATTCCCCTGCGCTTTTTTTTATGTAATTTGTTCCAGGCAACACAAATTCTCAAGCTTATGAGTTTTATTCTTACAGCAGTTAACTCTCGGGCGTAATAACACTATTCATTTTCACAATTTTCCTAATGGCTGTACTAGCCAACGTGTCTCTGTCCTAGCCAAACGCGCTTGTATGAAAAAATTCTTTTCGTCGTGTTCAACCATCGGGTCACTCCTTGTATCTATTTCTTGTCATTCCCATTGTGCCTTCACCTTTTCAGTACCTCTGTTTCTTTTTGTTTTCTTACCCCCTTGTGTATCGTTGTCCCTCCTCCTGTGTATCCTTGTTGTCCCATCCCTTGTACATCTTCGTCGCCATACCTCGTGTGTCACTTGTGCCACCCATCGTGTTTCTGGAGTCTGTTGTTCCTTCATTTCTGTTTCCTTGTTTTTCTACCTCCTTGTGTCTCCTCGTAGTCAATCCTTTGTTATCCCTCGTTATCGAACACTTTATGTTTCATCGTTGTCCTACTCATTGTGTCCCCCTAATGTCCTACCCCTCTTGGATCCCAACAGTTATTAATCTTATGTTAGATCAGGTATAAGAGTTCTCGGATTCTTGAGTTCCACAGGAAGATCCCAGAAAATCAGCGAGGATATAATTTCTGAAATTACTGGTCCTTGATTTAGTAAAGATTGAAAAAAAACCTGATCAGTAAGAGGTTAAAATAAACGATTATTAGATAGGTTAATAGGAATACCTGGATTTTATAGACATAGTATTATACAGTTAGTGTAATTGTACGAGTACGATTTCTTTTATAGAAAACCTCCTTCCTGCATTCAGTAACAGATTCATTGGTAACGCTCCTGTCATAAGTCAATACAGTGAATCTGTCGATCACTTTAGCATCAGATGGTGTTAAGTGTTGGAAAGGGATTTTCAGTACTTTCTGGAATACATGAGTAACTTCAGGGAATGTCAGCAGTGTTTTCCACAAAGTAGGTTTTCCAGTGTCATGAAGAAAGAAGCAGGTGTCACAGCCAATGAGGCTGTGGAATAGAAGCAGTGATTCACCTCTTGATCGACCTAGACGGCTGCATGCAGCGTTGATGTAGTAAAGAGAAGTCTTTGTTCCTGCACCAAACTTGTCCCAAATGTCAGCTTATTGATACCGACCAGACAATATAGAACATATTAGTAAATATGACAACAATGTGAGTTTGGCAACCCTGCTCAGAATATCTGCGACAAGAACCACTAACCTGCATACCACGGAACGGGTCGTGTTTGAACCCATGACGAGCGAGTTGTAAAACTCTAGGACAGTGCGTAAGCCACTCGACCAGCTGGCAATCGAGTTATTACGATTTCGTGAACCACTAACCTTCAGTCGTCTGTGCTTCCCGTGACTACGGCACAGCTTACCAAGATCTGTTTCTTTAGAGAGGATATTGTCACTTTTATCATTTGCAAAATTCAGTGTGATTTATAAACTGAAAGTACAAAAATGAAAAACTTTGAAACACCAAAGTATAAAATGAGAAATTTTGCAGTGCAAATGCAAGTTAAAAACATACACTTATTTCGTGAATTTACCTGAAGTTATTAACGGCATCTTTCCATCTGATACATCTGGAATGTCAAACAAGTTCTTCATGAAAATTTTAGTTAATCCATGTTCGACGGAATCTACTTTCAGAAAATCTGTCCACTTGTTGACCGAACTGATAGTTTCACTGTAAGTCCAATTCCTCTAAATAACGATTCCAATTCCATATGAAGCTTCTTGGAAGATGCAAGGTCAAGGTGGATGTATAGTAGGATAAAATAAGATTCGTTGGGATTTTAACCCTGGGGAGAGTTAGACATCCAGGATAACCCTTGAAAGTCAGCGCGTCATCGAGGACTCTGTCTTATTTCCATTGGCGTCCTTCAGTCTTATTTCCCATGGTGCTACCCACACCAGTCGTCTAAAATCCAGGTACCTACTTACTGTAAGGTGAACAGGGAAGGCAGGTGCAAGGAAACATGTTTAATGTTTCCACCAATGCCGGGGTTTGAACCACGGTCACTCAGTGAGGCGAGAGCGTTGCCAACTCAGTATGAATACTTTTTCAGCTTATTCTTCGAATGCGCTGGTAATAGTGCATGGAAGATAGTGCGCATTTACTTTGGCATCAGATACTTTAGAGTGAGAAACTCCGGTGTCACCTCTCTGCCAGATTCATAAATGTAACATTACCACCACCTTATTGACTATCTGACTATCTAGACATAATCTACCAAACTCCTCTGCATAATTTATTTGTGCAGTTATGAGTTACGCTGAATTAGATTATTCGGTTTTAGTATTGAATATCTTGAAACGGGGAAAGGCATTAAATGTTTTTAGTGTATTAGTAATAGATTTCATTATTTGAACAACCTCAGGTCCTGGAGAGAACAAACTTTATAAAAAGTTGAATCGGCAATAAATACTGAAAGATTTTCTGTGAAGGTGGATTTATGTTGATTTATATGATTAAGAAAATACACATCTGTTCACTATGTGTAAGTCTTTCAGACGATTCATTTACATTCAATTCTCGACTAGTTTCGATCATGTAACCCAATATGGCCGGAAAAACGACTTTAGAAACATTAGAAGCTCATTTATATGTACCATATGAGTGTATAATAATCACATGTAAAAGTTTGGTACTTTTATTCAGCACGTATCATAGAAGACATTTTTTTGACACGCCCTATACTTAAGTCTCGCGCTCATCGACAAGGGCCTTTACAAACAATGTTCTGACGTAGCAATGACAGTGACTGTATAGCAGCCTCTACCATCTATGCATAAAATCTAAGTCCCTAAGAATCGAGACACAGAATTCTCTAGCCACAGGACCAGCCAGACCAAAGTCAAAAGAAGGGTGTAAAGAATGAGTGTATACTTGGTAAACTTTGTTGATTGTTGGAAAGATAGTTCTTCTCAGCAGAAAAAAATCTAAGTTCACAGAATGATGTAGTAACTAAGCCAACAAGTGATAGAGCAGTATACGTCCAACAACCTTCAGAAATAAACTGCAAAAAGATGTTTTAATGTAATAATTGTGTATGTGGAGAAAGACATTTCCGCTTGCTGCAGACCAAGGTGGCTAGCAGAGCGGAATGACACGGTATTTATTCCCGTTGTCGTACTTGTCAAACATGCTGTCCTGTAATTCCGTACCGTACCCTCCTGTTTTCTTTTTTTTTCTGCACGGTACATAATGAAAAATATAACATCGTAAGGTAATTCCATACCTTTAACGAAATGTTTTTTTTTTTTCAAAACTGAGTCAGTTAAATAATTCTACTTCATTTGGCTTCTGTCGGCAGCTGAGCACTAAACAATGCAAGTCTCCTCTTTAAAGTGTTGTTAATTCTAACAATGGATGGAATGACGAGTTACTATCGGTGTAACTTTCTAACAGCAACTATAAATCCAGTTAATTCATCCAAGCATACACACACGCACACGCACACACACACACACACACACACACACACACACACACACCATACATGCTCACACAAGCATATATAAGCTTAACATTTGTTGTAACAAGCGAGAAAATGGGATTCCACAGAATAGCATGGAAAGTCAGGGGATCTATGGACGAGTTTGCGAAGAAATAATGGGCAGCAAATCTCACGAAAAGGGAACAGAAGTGGAAAAGGAGACTAGAAGAGCTTAGCAATAAAATGGAGGAGATGATGGCTGCAGAGAGCAAGAATTTGGAGCTACACGCCACAGCTGCAGAGGCTAGGATACAGAACTTACAGGAGGAATTGAAAATGCTAAAACAGACTAAAGAACCAAAAAGTAGAACCGGCATGACATCAGAAACTAGAATATGAGTAGCTAACGAGGGGACTGAAGGAAAGGAAGGAGATGAGTCATATGCAGAGGCCCTATCAGACCACCAGGAGGCCAGAGAAAAATTGAGGAGTGAATGTGTCAGGCCGTTGGGCACAACAACAGCAGATATAGAGGGTATTGAAGGAAGGGGAGGGGGTAGGTCCCTTGCAGAAATGTTATCAGACTATCGAGATCCAGGAAATGTAAAGGAAACAGCAATGGGTATATTTAAATCAGATAATGAAATATGAAGGAAAATGCAATGGGAGAATGAGAGGGAGAAGTCAGTCATTGTTCATGGGCTCTGGGAGGCCGAAGGGGCAAAAAATGAAGTAAGACGACAAGGAAAGGAAAAAAAGATTGAAAATATCATGTAGGAGATAGGAGACGAAGACATGGCCCTGTTGACAAATTTTCTGAGAATTGGGTAGGGTTCTCAAGGGAAAGAAATCATCCAGTCAAATTTATTTTCAAGTCAGAAACTGCGCAAAACAGGATCCTGCAGAACAAAGCACGATGAAGTGACTCACTAAATCACCAGCAGGTGTACCTCGACCGTGACAGAACAGGAGAAGAAAGACAAAAACAGAGAGAGGATACAAAGTTGCACCGAGCAGGAAAGAGTATCAAGGATGGAGATGGGCAAGGGAACCCAGACTCAGGAGAAAGAGCAAACACAACCTCCCTCAGAACCACCTTCAGAAGACCCTCAACCCTAACAACCCCACTGTAACCAAGCAAACTAAAGGAAAACAACCTACAATCTGTACTAACAGCCCCCACCCCCACCAAAAAGCTCCTTCACAGCAGCCCCCCAAAGTATTTTGCCAGGTTTCCCACTTCCCCAACCCCAACAACCGCCCCACCCCCCCGAGACCAAAGCATTAGAGAAGAAGTTGAATGTTTGGTATATCAATGCAGATGGAATAACAAATAAATGAGAGGAGTGGCATTAATGAATCATGGAGACATCAACAGACATCATAGCACTTACAGAAACGAAGCTCACACGGATGATAATAGATGCGATCTTCCAATCCAGATATCAGATTCTGAGAAAAGATAGAGGAAGCAGAGGGAGAGGAGCAGTTGCACTGCTCATCAAAAATCAGTGGAGATATGAGGAAATGGAAGGAGTACACAGGAACAGTTCAGACTGGGGGTCCCAAGGTGGTGATTGCAGTGATGTACAACCTGCCACAGTATAGCATGAGACCAAGGGAAGAATATGGTGACAGAAACAGAGCAATGGTGGACACGCTAGCTGAGGTGCCCAGAAGGGCCCAAATGGGTAGGGTAAAGTACTAATTGTGGGTGATTTTAATCACAAGAAGACTGACTGGGAAAACCTGGAGCCATATGGGGCACCTGAAACGCGGAGAGCTAAGAATATGGAGGTGGAGCGAGAAAACCTTGTGCATCAACATGTAAAAACACTAAAAGAGAAAAGAGGATGATCCAGCAAGGCTAGACCTAATATTCTCCCTGAGTAGTTCAGACATCGAGGGAATCACATATAAAAGGCCCTTCGGAGCTAGTGATCACCTGGCCCTGAACTTCGAATACACTACAGCACGATAACGACAGGAGAAGCCAAACTGTAAAAGAGGGGACTACACAGTCATGAGGAATTTCCTGCATGAGGTACAGTGGGAAAGAGAGCTGATGGGAAAAGCTGTAAATGAAATGATGGAATAAGTGACAACAAAATGCAGGGAGAAAGAGGAGAGGTTCGTTCCCAAGGGCAACAGAAATAATGGGAAGACCAGAGCGAGCCCTTGGTTCACACAAAGGGCACGTATAAGAGGAAAGGCAACGATTCATTGTACGTGACGAGGTGTCACAGTGGGCGCCTGTGACGAGTGGAGTTCCACAGGGCTCAGTCCTAGGACCGGTGTTGAGTCTTGTATATGTGAATGACATGATGGAAGGGATACACTCAGAAGTGCCCCTGTTAGCAAACGATGTGAAGCTAATGAGGAGAATTCAATTGGATGAGGAGTAGGCAGGAATACGAAGGGATCTGGACAGACTCCTAGGCTCGTCCAGCATCTGGACGAGCTAGTGGAAAATCATGAAGTGGAAAATCATGATGTGGAAAATTATGAAGTGGAAAATCATGAAGAACAGGGAAGAACAAAGAAGACTGCAGAGTACAGGCTAGGGAACCAATGACTGAAAACCTCACTCAAGGAAAAGGATCTTGAGGTGAGTATAATACCGTGCACATAACCTGAGGCGCACATCTACCAAATTACTGCTGCAGCATATGGGCGCCTGGCAAACCTAAGAATAGCGTTTCGACACCTCAGTAAGGAATCGTTCAAGACTCTGTACATCGTGTACGTCAGGCTCATATTGGGGCATGATACACCAGTTTAAAACCCACAACTTGTCCGGGACAAGAATTGTCTCGGAGCTTATGGGCATGTCCTACGAAGAGGGGCTAAAGTAAATAAACCTGACGACACTGGAGGATAGGAGGGATAGAGCAGACATGATAACAACATATAATGCAGTCATAGGGACAGAATGTTTCAGAGATGGGACACAGCAACAATTGGTCACAATTGCAAGTTAAAGACTCAGATGGATCAAAGGAATGTTAGGAAATATTTCTTCAGTGATAGAGCTGTCAGAAAGTGGAATATTCTGGAAAGTGGTGTAGTGAAGGCAATTATCCACACATAGCTTTAGAAAGAGGTGTGATAAAGCTCATAGAGCAGGGGTAGAGTGGACCTAGTAGTGACCAGTTAAGATGCGCGACTCGACCCCTGCAACTACAATTGAGTACACACATATATGTACCATCTGATTTACGATATGCATTGTGCAAAAAGTTTATACTTTCATCAGATACAGAAAAATCCTTTTCGATATTTATGCAAATTTATTTCAACCTTCTAGTGTAATGAAGGCTGAAAGAAAATTGAAAATTATTCAGAATTTTCCGTTATTTTCTTTCTGCTTGTGTAAAAGTTACAAAATATTTATAGTGTAAATAACGAAAAATAATTACTCATTATGTTGTATTATTTTGATGATTTAGACTATAAATTTAAATCCAAACACTGATATACAGGAAAGGGAAAAAAACATTCATGAACACTTTAATTTTGACATTGATTACAGTGTTCTTTTGTGATTAAACAAAATATCTGAAAACACACAATTCTCTTTAATTCTTTTCTTTTTTTTTATTCAAAAACATATTTTACAACTTTTAATTAAAAATGAAGATTCTTGTTTTTTTTTAAACAAGCAAGAGAATAAAATTAACCAGGTAATCCTACAAGAATGACGCAATCAGCCACACCACCGTATGTCCTCGGATGACAGTAAAACACCTAGCTTGGCTGGGTGCGTCATTCTTGTAGGATTGTGTGATCCTGTGAGTTAGGGCGTCGTGTGTTTTCGCTCACCAGGAGGCGGCCAAAGCAGTATGGGTTCGAGTCCTTGGCTAGTTGAAGTGTTGTTATTAGTCAATACTACTCGTTCGTGGTTACAATAACTTAAAATATTGCTCGTTGGGCTTGTACACCAAACAGGGAGTAGAATGAAATTAGCTCAGAGGCACCCACACCACCGTATGTCCTCGGATGACGGTAAAACACCTAGGTTGGCTGGGTGCGTCATTCTTGTAGGATTGCCTGGTCCTGTGGGTTAGAGCGTCATGTGTTTTTGCTCACGATGAGGTGGGCTAAAGTAGCATGGGTTCAAGTCCTTGGCTAGTCGCAGTGTTGATATACTCTCACTTTCGTGAGAGGAAGTTCTCGTGCTACACCAGTAAGCTTCCTCAAGTCCTGGAGTAGGCATCATTAACCTCACAAATATCCTTATTTGTGTCAGCACGAGGAGTGTTATTGAAATTTTCTAGTGCTTGTTTTATTTCAGTTCCTCGTGAAGGGCTTCCTTATCCGGTACTTCACTCTCCTTTCTGGTGACGGCAGCAGCAGACAGTATCTGATCGACGATGTTTTCTGGTTTAACCTCATCAGCACAGTAATCACCTGAGTGTTCGTTGTCAACATGGGTCTCTGCGCCATCCTCGTTTTCTGAGTCTTTCAATACACTGAGCCTCGTCCACAACTTTTTGAGGTGTAGTTTGGCAGTATCTTTTTATGGTTCCTTATGTGGTTCCAGCAAAAGGGACTGGATTCTTGGATCCAGATATATTGGCGAGAGGAACGCAGCATTGCTGAAAAAAAGCTTGCACTCGGTTTTTCCAAGGCATTGCATAATGCAGTTGGAACATTTCCAGAGCACTTGGAGAGAAGCACCGTGCATTTTAGCTACTCATCAAGGAACATTCCAGCTCTCAAACTCCTCATTTGGAGGGCAATAGTGGTGTCATAGATAGGTTTAAATGACAGTAATAGGTTTTTAACATTTTCCCAATCTTCTTGTAATAGCAAGATAGAGATTCAGTGGTAAGATCCATTTGGCATAAAATTGGCTTACATACCAACACAGTTTGCAGCATTTCATGAGATGACTTTCATCTGATTTCACAGTTAAGTTTCGGCAAAGGTTTAGCATGTTTGCTTCAATACCAATATCATATTTTGCGTGGAAGTTTTGTTAAGTAATTTCTGAACTCTACGTAGGAAAGATTTTATATTTTCATGAGTGACAATACCATCATGTATACATTGTTTGCAGGTTGTGAATATCACATTGTAGAGAAACAACACCATCAGCTGCTGCTGTGACATGACTTAGTGATTCTTCCACTTCTATCACAGGAAGAACAGACTCTTAATATGCTGAAGTCTCCTCCCTCAGGATCTTAACCTCGCCACCATCTTCTGCATTATCTGTCACCACTTCGGTATACTAAAGCATTGTTTCACCAACTTTGACAACGTTAAATCATTATTCGTGGTCAAAGTATAAATTTGTGTTTCCTTAATAATAAAGTTCTGCGAATAGCCAAGAAGAGTATTTCGTATATTGGTTTTTTTCGCCATTCACCAGAGCTTTAACATTTTTCCCGTTAAGTTTCTTGTACAAGGTGTGCACAAACCAGTCTTGATGCTCACTATACAATCGTAGAACTCAGGCCTCAAATCAGATATTTTCTGGTTATATAGTAAACGGGAAACTTACCAATTCACAGTAGTTTAATGGTAAGACAAAATAGATGTCATTATCTTGGAGATGACAGGTTTTACACAGATTGAGGTAAGATATTCACTGCACTTGAATCTTCTGCTAGTTGTTGAAAGTATTCGTGAGATCAAATTTAACTCCATGAAGTCGAGGTGCGTTTTCAGAGGAGTCAGAGATACTTAAATAGTTTGATATCCGCTTACGCTTTTATCCCAGTGATGTGTCTTGCTCGGTTTCTTATAATGCTTCTTGGTATTTCTCAGTATGTTTACGTTGACACTGTCACTCAATGGCTTACAGTTTTTATCTGAACCTGACCTTGGTGCTCGCATTTAGCGGTATTCTTGGTGAAGGTGATGAAATTTCAGCCTTTAATTTCACTCTGTCACCGCCCCAACTCTGGTATGATACACTTCACCTCAGAAGGTAACGAAGGAAAAAAAGCAGCGTGTGATGTTCCTTGATCATATATTGTGTGATACGTTACACTGGGTGACTAAACTTAATGATCATACATCATCCCCGGGCTGCAGCTGCGAGGCACTGGACAGACATATTGTAGGAGCAGTGTTGTCTGATCACAAAAGGGTTGTGGTACCAGATTTCACTATATGATCAAATTTTATATGAATAGGCAACAACAAACAAAGATAAAATAAAAATATTGTATGCTTTTGAAAGCTTTGTCAATCCATGCGTCTTCATAATTAACTAATGACATGGATTCTTAATTAAAATCGATGAACCTATTTTAAAAACTCCTTGTCAATGATTAAATCCAGAACGAGTGCCACCTCCCAACCGTGAATGTGGTAGGCGTGACGACCAACTGAGGGAGTGACCACATTGCCCGCCCTCAGTGGTCTCCTCTTTCAGTATAGAGGGACAAGGTTACGAGCTTTTTATGTGAACCAGTCGCGTCTCCACTTAAAACAAAACCATCCCAAACCGTGCCACAAAAACGCATATTATACAGTGTTACAGCAAGGTGTTTCCACCTGGCTGTAATGTAAGAGTTCCTTCCTAACAGTATGTTCTTTTCCATCGCAACCTTTCGTAATAGTACATAAATACCCGCACATAAGAGAATAAAACTTATGACGACGTTTCGGTCCGAAGTGGATCATTAACAAGTCACACTAGTTAATGATTAGCTAATGGTCTAAGCCGGACTGCAACGTCATAAGTTTTATTCACATATGTGCGGATATTTGCGCATTGTTCCAGTCACGGAACTGTTCCTTTTCATTCTTTCATAATAGTGATATCACTAGATTCCACCAAATACCACCACTACATGTCCTGTCCACTGCCATCAGGCAGATAAAATTTCACCAATTGCTTTAATCTGGATGCGAATTTCATTATATTGCCAAGACTGGTGGTACTGTACGGCATTTTTTTTTCTCGTTCCTGGAAGGTACCGTACGAAACCCGAAGTAAAAAGTAACAGTTATTTCGAACCTCATTAATTCGTACCATACAGTACCGTTCTGCCAACCCTGCTACAGACGCTGTGGCTCAGTTCATTAACCAAGTTCCAGATTCATCAAACTGACAATAAAGAGAAAGGATCTCGGGCACAAAGTATGTGTAGGGAAGCAAAATGACACAGCTGTGTATATCTCGACAACTGGCTAGAATCAGTCACAGCCGGAGTGGTACTAGAGTCCCTAAGCAGTGCTATGAACTGATTTCACATACTCTCAAAAATATCCAACACACAATAATGACAATCTCAGGAAAACGCGAGTATAATAATGTACACTATAAATACTTAGTCCTGGAGCCAACTCAGAATAACAACAACACAGTTTTAAAGAGATAATCTGGCTAGAGCACAGACTCAACCAAAACGTACGTACGTACCGGTGTGTGTGTATGTGTGTGTGTACTCACCTAGTTGTACTCACCTAGTTGAGGTTGCGGGGGTTGAGTCCGAGCTCCTGGCCCCGCCTCTTCACTGATCGCTACTGATCGCTCTGAACCGTGAGCTTTATCATACCTCTGCTTAAAGCTATGTATGGATCCTGCCTCCACTACATCGCTTCCCAAACTATTCCACTTACTGGCTACTCTGTGGCTGAAGAAATACTTCCTAACATCCCTGTGATTCATCTGTGTCTTCAACTTCCAACTGTGTCCCGTTGTTACTGTGTCCAATCTCTGGAACATCATGTCTTTGTCCACCTTGTCAATTCCTCTCAGTATTTTGTATGTTGTTATCATGTCCCCCCTATCTCTCCTGTCCTCCAGTGTCGTCAGGTTGATTTCCCTTAACCTCTCCTCGTAGGACATACCTCTTAGCTCTGGGACTAGTCTTGTTGCAAACCTTTGCACTTTCTCTAGTTTCTTTACGTGCTTGGCTAGGTGTGGGTTCCAAACTAGTGCCGCATACTCCAATATGGGCCTAACGTACACGGTGTACAGGGTCCTGAACGATTCCTTATTACGATGTCGGAATGCTGTTCTGAGGTTTGCTAGGCGCCCATATGCTGCAGCAGTTATTTGATTGATGTGCGCTTCAGGAGATGTGCCTGGTGTTATACTCACCCCAAGATCTTTTTCCTTGAGTGAGGTTTGTAGTCTCTGGCCCCCTAGAATGTACTCTGTCCTCGGTCTTCTTTGCCCTTCCCCAATCTTCATGACTTTGCACTTGGTGGGATTGAACTCCAGGAGCCAATTGCTGGACCAGGTCTGCAGCCTGTCCAGATCCCTTTGTAGTTCTGCCTGGTCTTCGATCGAGTGAATTCTTCTCATCAACTTCACGTCATCTGCAAACAGGGACACCCCAGAGTCAATTCCTTCTGTCATGTCGTTCACAAATACCAGAAACAGCACTGGTCCTAGGACTGACCCCTGTTGGACCCCGCTGGTCACAGGTGCCCACTCTGACACCTCGCCACGTACCATGACTCGCTGCTGTCTTCCTGACAAGTATTCCCTGATCCATTGTAGTGCCTTCCCTGTTATCCCTGCTTGGTCCTCCAGTTTTTGCACCAATCTCTTGTGTGGAACTGTGTCAAACGCCTTCTTGCAGTCCAAGAATATGCAATCCACCCACCCCTCTCTCTCTTGTCTTACTGCTGTCACCATGTCATAGAACTCCAGTAGGTTTGTGACACAGGATTTCCCGTCCCTGAAACCATGTTGGCTGCTGTTGATGAGATCATTCCTTTCTAGGTGTTCCACCACTCTTCTCCTGATAATCTTCTCCATGATTTTGCATACTATACATGTCAGTGACACTGGTCTGTAGTTTAATGCTTCATGTCTGTCTCCTTTTTTAAAGATTGGGACTACATTTGCTGTCTTCCATGCCTCAGGCAATCTCCCTGTTTCGATAGATGTATTGAATATTGTTGTTAGGGGTACACATAGCGCCTCTGCTCCCTCTCTCAATACCCATGGGGAGATGTTATCTGGCCCCATTGCCTTTGAGGTATCTAGCTCACTCAGAAGCCTCTTCACTTCTTCCTCGGTTGTGTGCACTGTGTCCAGCACATGGTGGTGTGCCCCACCTCTCCGTCTTTCTGGAGCCCCTTCTGTCTCCTCTGTGAACACTTCTTTGAATCTCTTGTTGAGTTCCTCACATACTTCACGGTCATTTCTTGTTGTCTCTCCTCCTTCCTTCCTTAGCCTGATTACCTGGTCCTTGACTGTTGTTTTCCTCCTGATGTGGCTGTACAACAGTTTCGGGTCAGATTTGGCTTTCGCTGCTATGTCATTTTCATATTGTCTTTGGGCCTCCCTTCTTATCTGT
Organism: Cherax quadricarinatus; assembly: GCF_038502225.1. Classification (NCBI taxonomy): domain Eukaryota; kingdom Metazoa; phylum Arthropoda; class Malacostraca; order Decapoda; family Parastacidae; genus Cherax; species Cherax quadricarinatus. Next base: position 15,279,991 of record NC_091302.1, on the reverse strand, counting down.
GCATATTCGTTTCTGGCTCTACGACTGCTCTCCTTATTCTCCTGGGTCCTTTGCCTTCTATATTTCTTCCATTCCCTAGCACACTTGGTTTTTGCCTCCCTGCACCTTTGGGTAAACCATGGGCTCATCCTGGCTTTTTCATTATTCCTGTTACCCTTGGGTACAAACCTCTCCTCAGCCTCCTTGCATTTTGTTGCTACATATTCCATCATCTCATTAACTGGCTTCCCTGCCAGTTCTCTGTCCCACTGAACCCCGTTCAGGAAGTTCCTCATTCCTGTGTAGTCCCCTTTCTTGTAGTTTGGCTTCATTCGTCCTGGCCTTCCTGCTTCTCCCTCCACTTGTAGCTCTACTGTGTATTCGAAGCTTAAAACCACATGGTCACTGGCCCCAAGGGGTCTTTCATATGTGATGTCCTCGATATCTGCACTACTCAAGGTGAATACTAAGTCTAGCCTTGCTGGTTCATCCTCTCCTCTCTCTCTTGTAGTGTCCCTTACGTGTTGGTACATGAAGTTTTCCAGTACCACCTCCATCATCTTAGCCCTCCATGTATCTTGGCCCCCATGCGGGTCCAAGTTCTCCCAATCGATCTCCTTGTGGTTAAAGTCACCCATGATCAGGAGCTTTGCCCTGCATGCATGAGCTCTTCTGGCCACTCTAGCCAGTGTGTCAACCATCGCTCTATTGCTCTCGTCGTACTCTTGCCTTGGCCTCCTGCTGTTCTGTGGTGGGTTATACATCACTGCTATTACCACCTTGGGACCTCCAGAGTGAAGCGTTCCCGCTATGTAATCACTTTCTTCTCCGCTGTCTCCTCTCTCCAGCTCATCAAAATTCCAGCGATTTTTGATCAGCAATGCCACTCCTCCACCCCCCCCTGTTCCCTCTGTCTTTCCTCAGGATTTGGTATCCCATTGGAAAGATGGCATCTGTTATCATACCTGTAAGCTTGGTTTCTGTGAGAGCTATGATGTCCGGTGATGCCTCTTTGACTCTTTCATGCCACTCCTCCCACTTATTTGTTATTCCATCAGCGTTTGTGTACCATACCTTCAGTTTCCTTTCCAACACTGTGGTTTGTGGGGCCTGTGAGGGTGGGAGACCTGGTGGCATACTGTGGGATTCTATAGCTCGGTGTTGGGTGGAGGCTGTGGGTATGGATTGTAGTGTGTGTTGGGATGGTGTGATAGGTTGTATGGTTCTGAGAATAGTTGTGTGTGTGCTTGCCCTTGCTGTTCTGTTCTGCTCTGACTGACCTCTGCTGGTTCCATCCTTGTCTCTTTTCCTAGCTCCTTTCGCTTTTTTGTCCTCTCCCTCAGCTGCTGTCGTTCTGATTGTGTTCTGTCTCTGTCTAGGAACACCCTCTTGTACTCTTCCGAGTATTTCAATCGTGGTTTCTC